>NC_037685.1:49500109-49582504 GCF_003255815.1 Theropithecus gelada
CACGCCCGGCTAGTTTTTTGTATTTTTAGTAGAGACGGTGTTTCACCATGTTAGCCAGGATGGTCTCGATCTCCTGACCTCGTGATCCACCCGTCTTGGCCTCCCAAAGTGCTGGGATTACAGGCTTGAGCCACCGCGCCTGGCCATGTTTACAGGATTTTTTAATGGCAAAAGTATATGTAAACATTTCAGTTCCAAGATGGAATTTTTGGTTTGTATATCTCTTTCTTTTCTCTGGAAAACCAATTTAAATGACCAAAGAAAAATTAAAATAAAATTGTAGCCTTCATATGTGAAAGTGACCAGACAATGAGAGAGTGCTGGCTGTGTGAGATGAGCCATCACGCAGACATTCAGGGAACAGGCAAGCGAGCAGAGGCCACAGCCGCGCGAAGCATTAATCCAGCAGAGAATCTGTACAAGCTCAAATTAGTATTTTCAGGGACACAGGAGAAGATTTGTTTTAATGCTGTTCGTTTGTTTATCTATTTATTTTTGAAACAGAGTCTGACTCTGTCGTATGGGCTGGAGTGCAGTGGCGCAATCTTGGCTCACTGCAACCTCTGACTTCCAGGCTCAAGCGATCTTCCCACCTCAGCCTCCCGAGTAGCTGGGATTATAGGGGCAAGCCACCACGCCTGGCTAATTTTTGTACTTTTGGAAAACACGAGGTTTTGCCACGTCACACAGGCTGGTCTGAAACTCCTGGGCTCAAGTGATCCTCCCGCCTTGGCCTCCCAAAGTGCTGGAACCACAGGTGTGTGCCACCGTGCCCAGCCTTTTTATGCTAAATTTAACAAAAGCAAGTAGTTACAAAAAAAAAAAAAAAAAATTCACCATCACAGTCACAAATTTTCGAAATATGAGCCAGCAATCTCACTTCTAGGAATTTATCATGTAGATGTACACATACATTATTTGCAATAACAAAATATTTCATGCAATATAAATGTCCATACATTGAAATAATATGCAGACACATTAAAAGAATGCAGGAAATCTTTGTTTACTGATATGGAAAGATCTCAAAGATATATTGCAAAATGAAGTAAAGCAAGTGCAGAATATTGTGTGTTATTCCAAATCTATAAAAACCAATCTGTGGTGTGTGTATGTTTGTGTTTGTGTGTCATGGAAGTGTATGTGTGCAGAGAAAAAACTGGAAGTCTAGAGATGTTAGCACGTAAATATTGTATACTCCCGGTTGTAACCCAAGACTATGCTGTTTATTTACTGCTCAAATCGCTCCCGTGTTGACCATCCATTGCTCCTGGGGCCTGGCGCCAGTGCTCCTCTCACATTCTCCCACTCTGGTGTCCTGGGCGCGGGGAGCCTCACTTTGTGGGCCTGCTTCCTTTTATTTGAGAGTGATGTTTAGAAACCAAGATCTGGGTGCCGGGTGTGCCTGTTGCTGTTGGTAATCACTGTTTCCAGGCCCCCTTAGCAAGTAAAGCCAGGAAACATCGGTGTGTAGACTAACCCATGAGTCAGCATACACATACAAGATCCGTTCTGCCAGCCAGTTTGGGCAACTTGTTTCTGGGCTACAGACGTTTTTTGCCTCTGAAATAATGAAATATATTTTGTCTCTGAAATAATGTGGAGATGGGTAGCCACATGTTTATCCAAAAGTCATTTTATTTCAAGCTGCTCTTCAGATTTTTGTTGGTGTAAAGTGTCAGATTGTTCTCAGAGAAAATGTCACATTAAGTACCATGCCACCATGCTGGCAAATCTAACTATCATTCGTTTTCATTTGCATTTGTGTGTTAATGTTTCAATTGTGGCTGCTTTTATGAGTTTTTAAAAGGTGGATTAGCGGTTCTTTCAGCTTAAAAAATTTAAATACAATATTGACAAATTTTCTATAAAAAGTAAAAGTCTTCCTCGTCATTTCTACAGGTAAATTGCCTATAAAATAAATGTATGTTACTTTTATAATCAGAGAGAAACAATCAATATTATATTTTTAAGTTATTACTTTAACCTTTTGTAAGTCCATCAGTACAACGCAATTTGCAGAAAACCTCAGGGACAGTGAGATGAAATGATTTGAACAAAATCGGTTTTGTAAGCGGATTTTTCTTGTAAGTAGTAGAAGTAGGAGTGATCTTTCTGACCCTTGTTGCTCTTCCACGCTCATAGTTGCTTCCCATTTCTTAAAACGCCCTTGCAGGCTTCTCTGCAGGGGAAACTGCTCCTTAGGATAGGGTTTGAGAGTAGCAGGGATGGCCTCACGTACATGAAACACTTTGGATCAAATTAGTACTTTTTCAATATTTCAAAATGGGTTAAGAATCAATTTAAAGTTACTCTTACGGGAAAAGATTACTAGAACTTTTAATGAAAAATTTGACTTTGACGGGATTAGAACTCAATGGCTTTGAATTTTGACGAACCAGAGTCTTAGGTTAGCAGCAGTCCAAGCTCAGAGATAAGAATGTCGGCCGGGCGCGGTGGCTCAAGCCTGTAATCCCAGCACTTTGGGAGGCCGAGATGGGCGGATCACGAGGTCAGGAGATTGAGACCATCCTGGCTAACACGGTGAAACCCCGTCTCTACTAAGAAATACAAAAAATAGCCGGGCGAGGTGGCGGGCGCCTGTAGTCCCAGCTACTCGGGAGGCTGAGGCCGGAGAATGGCGTGAACCCGGGAGGCAGAGCTTGCAGTGAGCTGAGATCCGGCCACTGCACTCCAGCCTGGGCTACAGAGCGAGACTCCGTCTCAAAAAAAAAAAGAATGTCGCCGTGGGAGACCCTCTGTGTTCCCTGGGTGCCATCAAACATGTTGAACATGACAGAGGAGAAATGAATGGACACATACCCCTGAAAACCAGAGGCAGACTGTTCATGCATAACTAGACCCCAAGACCTGAAGGTCAGCTCAGCAGGAGGGGTTGTGACTACTGGCCTTCACCTAGTAGCCCAGTCCCCTCTGATGCTTCTGTATTGATCACCTTTCCTCAGGAAACACAGAGCTCCTCAGGTGGCCTAATCTCCTTCTCATAGAGCCCTGCTCGTGCACTAGGACAGCAAGGGAGAGAGTCCCTCTGGGGCGGTCCAAGCTTGCTCCCGCCTTAGGCTGACAGTGGCCTTGTTGGAATGCACACGTGCCCACTAAGCCCTGGCACTCAGGGAACTTGATTGATCTCACTGAGAGGTGACGAAGTGCTAGCAGCCCTCACTCTCTGCGTCTCCTCGGCCTCCGGCCTCGGCGTCCACTCTGGCCGAGGGCTTGAGGAGCCCTTCAGCCCGCCACGGCACTGTGGGAGCCCCTGTCTGGGCTGGCTGAGGCCGGAGCCTCCTCCCTCTGCTTACAAGGAGGTGTGGAGGGAGAGGCGCGGGCGGGAACCGGGGCTGCGCTCGTGGGCCCGTGTGAGTTCCGGCGGGCGCGGGCGCGGCTCAGCGGGCCCCGCACACGGAGCGGCCGGCAGGCACCGCCGGCCCACGGCAGTGAGGGGCTTAGCACCCGGGCCAGCAGCTGCGGAGTTGCGCCGGGTCCCCTAGCAGTGCCGGCCCGCGGCGCCGCACTCAAGTTCTTGCCGGGTTTAGCTGCCTCCCGGCGGGGACAGGACTTGGGACCTGCAGCTCCTCCCCCTGTAGTGGGCTCCCGCGCGGCCTGAGCCTCCCCGACGGGCGCCGCCCCCTGCTCCGTGGCGCCGGGTCTCATCGACAGCCCGAGGGCTGAGGAGTGCAGTCACAGCTCGGGACTGACGGGCAGCTCCGCCTGCAGCCCTCGTGCACGATCCACTGGGTGAAGCCTGCTGGGCTCCTGAACTGGACGGGACTTGGAGAACTTTTATATGTAGCTGGAGGATCGTATGTGCACCAATCAGCACTCTGTGTCTAGCTCGGCGTTTGTAAATACACCAATCAGCACTCTGTGTCTAGCTCAGGGTTTGTGAATACACTCACTTGGTATTCTGTATCTAGCTAACTACCACTCTGTGACTCTATCAGACGTCTAGCTCAAAGATTGTAAACGCACCAATCAGCACTCTGTCAACACGGACCAATCAGCTCTCTGTAAAATAGAGCGATCAGCTCTCTGTAAAATGGACCAATCAGCAGGATATGGGTGGGGCCCGGCAAGGGAATAAAAGCAGGCTGCCCCAGCCAGCGGTAAACCGCGTGGGTTCGCTTTTACGCAGTGGAGTTTTGGTCTTTTGCTGTTTGCAATAAGTCTTGTTGCTACTCACTGTTTGGGTCCAGACTCCCTTTATAAACTGTAACCTTCACCGCGGAGGTCTGCAAGCTTCACTCCTGAGGCCAGCAAGACCACAAACCCTCTGTGGATGAAAGAACAACTCTAGACGCGCTGTCTTTAAGAGCTGTAACACTCACCATGAAGGTCTGCAGCTTCACTCTTGACAGTGAGACCCCGAACCCACCAGAAGGAAGAAGCTCCAGACACTTATGAAAGTCTGAAGGAACAAACTCCAGACACACCATCTTTAAGAACTGTAACACTCGCCACTAGAGCCCGCGGCTTCATTCTTGAAATCAGCGAGACCAAGAACCCACCCATTCCGGACACATCACCACCAGCTAATTGGTCTCCCATAGCCTGGAGGGACGAAAAAATGGTAAGTCTCGGTCTCTTTTTGTCATTACTCTAATATTGATATTCTCCCACCCATGCTAAATCGCCTCTCCCCAGGGTACCGGTGGAGCTAGGAGGGCTGTCTCACCCATGCGCCAGACACCCCCACCCCCCAGCATCCAGCCCCCTGCACCTTGCTGCCTGGCACTCCTGGGCCACGGTTTCTTGTGATGACCTGCTGCTGTCACCGCCGAGGCCTCAGGACGGGCAAAAGGAGGCGGAAGGTCCCTGCCTTTTTCTTCCTAGACTTATGATTCCACCCGGCCCACCACGGTAGAAGGCAGGCCCGAAGGTGAACCCTTTGGAGGGCAGAGTCTGTGTGTGGACTTAGTCTATGAGCGGGGCAGAGAATTGTGGAGGAGAAAGTGGTGGTTATCAGGCATCAAAGCGCCCCTGCCTTCTACACGCAATCCGGAGGATGTGGGGTCGGGGACCCTGCGGACTTCAAGAGAAGTGAATTATGTTGGACTTCAAGCTCCGTGAGTGTTAGGCTTGATGATCTGGGGTAGTTTAGAAGCCAGTGGGAGACGCTAAGGAGGATGGGGAGTGCATCCAGCGACAGGAGATGGGAGGCGCAACTTCCGCGAATCTGAAGCCGGGGGTTTTACTTTTTTTTTTTTTTTTTGAGATGCAGTTTCACTCTTGTTGCCCTACCTGGAGTGCAGTGGCATCATCTCGGCTCGCTGCAACCTCTACTTCTCGGCTGCAAGCGATTCTGCTGCCTCAGCCTCCCACGTAGCTGGGATTGCAGGCACCTGCCACCAAACCCGGCTGATTCTTGTAATTTTAGTAGAGGCGGGGTTTCACCAAGTTGGCCAGGTTGATCTCAAACTCAAATGACCTCAGGTGATGTGCCTTTGAGTGGGCCTGCCTAAAGTGCTGGAATTACAGGCGTGAGCCACTGCACCTGGCCTGTTTCCTCTTTGCGTGGTGGGGTTGCCTGGGAGAGAGGACACCGAGGCCCGTACAGGGCAACATCATCTTAGGGTGCAGGGTGTTGAGGGAAGGTGGGGTCAGAGGCTGAAGGACTGGAAAGGAGACCTGGGGATTAAGTAGGGAATCTTGGAGGGCCTTGTTTCAGTGTCTTGGGTGGAAGCTGACCACTTCATGTCATCTGAGGCTTCTGCCGGTCTTTGGAGGTCAGTTTACTTCGTATTGTCATCTGTGTCTGGAGGCTCTTGCAAGAACCTCAGTTTAAGGTTTTCTGCTGGGGGTGGATTTCCACTTGGAGGAAGACTTGCATTTTTAATATTGTGAAACATGAACCCAAGGTTGCACTTCTTGTAGCTTTGCTGTGTCATTAGTGACTCAGTAGGCTGAGTAATACCTCCTACCAACGGCAGGGAAAACTCCCCCCATTCTGAAAATATGCAGACTAGGATTGAAATAAATTGATTCCCAGGAGACCTTGGGAGTTCGAATCCCTTTTAACTGGATGTTTCCGTACTCATTGCCAAAGGCCTTGCAGATATTAAATTAAAGGTCTTGAGATGGGGAGGCTGTCATGAATTATCTGGGTGGGCCCTAGTCATCAGGGTCCTCAAGGGAGGGACAGGAGGAGATCAGAGGAGGAAGCAGCAGGCAGGAGGAAGTGATGGTTGGAGAGAGGCAAGGAGAAGCTCCTCCCAGAACCGCCAGGAGGAACCAGCACCTTTACATTCACCCATTGAAACGGCCTCAGTCTTCTGCCCTGCAGAAGTGTCCGAAAATAAACGAGTTGTTTTATGCCAGAGCGTGTGGGACTGTGTGAGAGCAGCCACAGGAAGCCAGTACAGGAGGACAGCACTGGGTCCCTTCCATTTGGGTTCAAGGTTCGTCTTTGATTGGTGTCTTTTCTGGAAGGCCAGGTCTCTAACCTTGAGATGTATGAAGGCTGTGGTGGGACATCTGGGGAGAGGCAGCCTGGACCACGGGGGGACAAGCATGAGTGCACTGTATGAGAACTTGGTGGTACTGAGGGTGCGACTGGTTCAGATTCAGGTCTCCTAAGGTCCAGGAGGAGTCAGACTTGCACTGGTGGGTGGCAGTTACTTCATAAGAGGATCGTCAGCGTTGACTGAGGGGAGGATTGGGGGATCTTCAGGACTAGAGGCAGACCGAGGGCTAAGGCAGGCTAAGGTCCTGGGAGTTTGGTTGTTTGGAGCTGAAGAGCTCCCTTGGCTCATTCTATGCTTCCAGAGGGTTGAGTGGGTGAGGCCAGTGCTGCTCTTGTGAGTGGTAGCACTCAAATGGCCGTGTCGGAGACGCGAGTCTCTTGCTGGAGAGGAACGGAGAGATTCCCCCGGCGGAGATAATTATCTCCAGCAACAGCTTGGCTTTAGTGATGGCAGTAGCTTGTTTGCCGGGAAAAGCTCCTCTCATCTGAAAACGTGCAGGCTGAGATTGGAAAGTGTTCATGCCCAGGAAACTTCGGGAGGTGAACAAATCCATTTGCCAGTGGAAAGGGAGCGGAGAACTGGCTGTCGTCCCCCTCACCCTTGCCCCATCTCTGCTTGTGACCAGGACTGTTTCTGGCAGTCGGGGCAAGTTGAGGTTCCCTGGACCACCAGTACCTGTGGATTTCCTTTGCTGGGATGTATAATGTCGTGGAGGCCATTGGACTGCTGATACAGTTCGGATGTTGTCCCCACCCAAATCTCTTGTTGAATTTTCATCCCCGATGGTGGAGGCTGGGTCTGGTGGGAGGTGTTTGGATCCGGGGAGTGGATCCCTCATGGCTTGATGCTGTCTCTGTGATCATGACTTCTTGGGAGATGTGCTGGTTTAAGTGTGTGGCACTCCTGCACCTCCCCAACCCACCATCTTGCTCCTGTTCTGGCCATGTGACGAGCCTGCTCCCCCTTAGCCTTTTGCCATGATTGTACAATTCCTGAGGCCTCCTCAGAAGCCAGGCAGATGCCGACATCATGCTTCCTGTAGTAAAGCCTGTGGAACCATGAGCCAATTCAACCTCTTTTCTTTTTTGTTTTTATTTATTTTTTTGAGACAGAGTCTCACTCTGTTGCCCAGGCTGGAGTGCAGTGGTGTGATCTTGGCTCACTGCAGCCTCCTCCACCTGGGTTCAAGTGATTCTTGTGCCTCAGCATCCCGAGTAGCTGGAGCTACAGGCATGTGCCACCATACCTGGCTAATTTTCGTATTTTTAGTAGATACGGGGTTTCACCGTGTTGGCCAGGCTGGTCTCAAACTCCTGACCTCAAGTGATCCGCCTGCCTCGGCCTCCCAAATTGGTGGATTAGAGGCTTAAGACACCATACTTGGACTAAACTTCTTTTCTGTATAAATTACCCCGTCCCAGGTATTTATTTATAGCAATGCAAGACTGACCTGATACAACCGTATTTCAGGGGAGGGACCTGGGAGAGACCGAGCAGTCATCTGGGTATCTCCAAGCCCCAGCTGAGTGGATAAAATACCTAGTCTGGTTTCCAGGACCTCTTTCAGCCTCAGTGCCAGCAGCCACTATGCCTTCAGTCTCCTAAGCCAGGCTTCTGTCCCTAGAGGAGACTGGGCAGTGGAGGCAGGTGGTGAATTGAGGAAGAGTCATCTTAGGAATTGGCTATCTTAGCATATTTGTCAACCAAGGACTTTCCTTGTGCTTCAGGGTGTTAGTGTGAACTTTCGTTTGAGAATAGCTAATTTCTTGAGTAACAGTAAAGCCTCTTGTAAATTAGCCTCTTGGGTTCCGTTTTTAAAATTGTTTTTTATTGTGGCAAAATACATATAACACAAAATTTATTATTTTTAATTTTTATAAATTATTTTATTGCTTCTATGATGATTTAGAGGATTATCTTCAAACCAGTACAAATATTTCATAAACAATATCTGGCCATTTTCTAACCAATTGAGTCATTTGTTGCACAATAAGCTACATCACATTTTTCAGCAAGAAATACATTAAGCGTGAGTAGTAAAGACATTACATATGAATTAGGACACAATTAAAATTTGCTTTAAATACTTATTTGGGGGAGAGGACACCACACTTCTACTCAATGAAAAGAAACATTTTTACAGTCCAGAGATCTTTTATTTATTTTTTTTTTAACACCTATTATGCCATGAATTCATAGGGAAGAGGTTCCAGAAGCACTGGCCCTTCCCATTGGTTCTCACAAAGTGTGCTTCTCTGGGTGGAGCAGGCTGACACTTCAGTTGAACCCAGGTACCTTTCTCTTTGGCTTGTTTCTTTTTCTCATTACTTTCCTCACATGTTTCAGGAAGCTGTCTCTATCTTGGCTCTTAGAGTGCTTCATGTGCTCGATACACACATTAATTCTCTTGGCAAGAATCTTGCCCTTAACTTGTTGGTTTACAACAATGCCAACAGCATGCTGGGGAACATTGTAGACTCTTCCAGCTTTGCCATGGTAACACTTGTGGGGCTTCCTTTTTGAACAGTTCCCATTCCCTTGATGTCTACAATATCGTCTCTCTTACAGATTCGTATACACTTGGCCAAAGGAACAACTCCATGTTTTCTAAAAGGCCTTGAGAACATATATTGGGTGCCTCTCCTCTTTCCCTTTGCATTTGTCATTTTGGCGAATTGCTGGAAGATGGCAGTCCTGGCTATAAAGGCCAAAATTGATGATTTTAACCATTTTTAAGTGTATACTTCAGTGGCATTAAACGTATTCACATTGCTGTCTAGAACCTCTCCATCATTCCAAAGTGAAACTCTGTGCCCATGAAACACTCACTTCCTGTCTCCCTCCCCTGACCCCAGCCCCTGGCAGCCCCATTCTACTTCCTCTCTCTATGAATTGATAACATATGGGATGTCATATAAGTGGGATCAGACAGTATTTGTTCTTTTGTGACTGACTTATTTCACATAGCATAACGTCCTCAAGCTTCACCCAGGTTGTAGCAGGTACTAGAATTTTCTTCCTTTTTAAGGCTGAGTAATATTCCATTGACACACTGCGTTTTGTTGATCCATTCATCTGTTGATGAACACTGGTTGCTTCCACCTCTTGGCTCTTGTGAACAATGCTGCTATGGACATGGGGGTGCAGTTACCTGCTTGAGTCCTGTTCTCGGTTCCTTTTGGGCTCTGTGTCGAGGACTCGCTGGCACTGTCCTGAACTTTCTTTGTTTCCATAGCATACCAAATCAAGTTGGAGCCCAGGCGTCTGCTTGCCCTCTGAGTAACTGTTGGCTCTGTCACCTTATGCCTAGGTGTGAGCTTGTGTCTGTGGCCACTCAGGCTAATGTAGCCTCAGGAACTGGCCCTCTGTGGGTGTGGGGAGCTGTGGGGTGTGTCCTGTCTGACACTCCCTCTTTGTGTTCCTGAGGTTGGAGTCTTCTGCTAAGAGGGCGACTTGTGGTGTTTGAGAGGAGTTTGGCAAGGCTGGGGTGAGGAGGAGTGGAAGACGGATGGTGAGGCATGGGGAGGCCATCCCTCAGGGGACAGGGAGGGGCTGCACTGAGGTTGGGAAGGTGGTGAACAGCAATAGGAGGGGGGCATACTGGAATTTCATAGCAAATGAGTCTGGAAGCAGAAGTGTTGGGTGTTCCCAGGTCTGAACCATATGGGGAACGCTGAGGCCAAGTAAATGGCTCAGAACTTGGTCAGCAGTGGCTTGGACTGACTTTGGGGCAGTGGTAACTGCACACAGCCAAGAGGCTGATGCCAGAGCCACAGACTCCAAGGCTGAAGTGCCTGATTAATCGGCCCTTGGCCGCCATTGCATTCTTCAGTGAGGACCACTGAGGCAGGTCCTGCCCTTTCATGTGTAGAAAGGGAGATTGGCCATGGGTAATGGAAAGTCTAACTGGGGGAAGAAAGTCTGGAGAGTGACATGGTTTGGATCTGTGTCCCCACCAAATCTCACATGCAATTGTAATCCTTGATGTTGGAGTGGGGCCTCGTGGGAGGTGATTGGATCATGGTGGTGGGTTTCTCATGAATGGTTTAGCATCATCCTCTTGGCTTTGTTCTTGGGATAACGAATGAGTTCTTGTGAGATCTGGTCATTTAAAAGTGTATAGTTCCTTTCTGCTCTTTTTGCTCCTACGCTGGCCGTGTCATGTGCCTGCTCCTCCTTCATCTTCCACCATGATTGTGTTTCCTGAGGTCTCCCCAGAAGCCGAGGAGATGCCAGCATCATCTTCCTGTATAGCCTGTGAAACCACGAGCCAACTAAACCTCTTTCTTTATAAATCATCCAGTCTTAGGTATTTCTTTGTATCATTGCAAGAACGGACTAGTACAGAGAAGATTTGAGGTCTGAAATGTAGACATGGAAGGAGAGTCCCAGGTATAGGATTCAGTGACAGTCTCCTTAGTCATGGCATCCAAGGAAGATAAGATGGGGGAAAGTCAGGGATCCAGTTCTGGCAGTAGCCAATTTTAGAACCCCCCTGTGTCATTGTTCGGTCTCAGGAAGAGGGGAGTGGGTGGTAGTGTTAATTTCTTTAGGGAATACACTCTCCCCTGAAGGGAAGATATCGTGTCCCAGGTAATGCAGTGGATGCTGCATGATTGCATTTTGTCTTTAGAGACTTTGTGGTCCTTGTGGGTGAGAGGCTGGAGTAAATGCTAGGTGTCAACTGCAAGCTGCCAAAATCAGGAAAGCAGAGAAGATAGTCATCTACTGATACAGTTTGGATGTTTATCGCCTCCAAATATCATGTTAAAATGTGATCCCCAATGTTGGAGGCAGGACCTGTGGGGAGGTGTTTGGGTCATGAAGGTGGATGCCTCATGAATGGCTAGTTGCATTCTCCCGGTAGTGAGTGAGTGCTCACTCTTAGTTCACATGACATCTGGCTATTGAAAAGAACCTGGTCCTTTCTTCCCCCTCTCTCTTGCTCCCTTCCTCTTGTCATGTGATGCTTGTTCCCTTTACCTTCCACCTTGAGTGGAAGCTTCCCAAGGCCTCCCCAGAAGCTGATGCTGGTGCCATACTTCTTGTGCAGGCTGCAGGACTGTGAGCCAAATAAACCTCTTTTCTTCATCAGTTACCCAGGCTCAGGTATTCCTCTACAGCAATGCAAAATGGACTAAGACATCTACACACTGGATGAGGACAGGGCTTTAGAGAAAGGTTAAATCCCTCAGGTTTGCATCTAGGGTTCAAGAGAAATAAGTAGGGCTCAATAAGCCCCTGAGACACGAAAGTCCATCTGCATCGTTGATTCTTCCATGTGAAGACAGTAAGTCTTGTAAGCTGAGGTGAAGAGGTATACCGAAAAGTCAGAAGAGTATCACTGACTGAAGTGAGTGGCCAGGTGAGCTAGAGGCCAGGATGGTGTTGAAGTTAGGAACTGGAGGAGTTCTGGGTTTGACTATTTTGCTTATTGTTTTTGTTTGGGAATAGGTAGTTTCCCTCACCAAGATGGTGTTATTACAGGGATTCAGCATGGGGACAAAGAGCCCCTGGTCAAGGAAGCCTTGAATTATGCAAACATGTTGGGAGGGCATGGAAAGATCTATTTCAGCCTCTCAAATTTGGCCTATATCAGGTGAGTAAGTAGCCCAAAGGAAGTCAGGTGTCATAGTGAATATAATCTGTAGTGAATATAATCTGTATTTGAGAGTTTAAAGGGGGTTCAGGGGCTTTGAACAGGAGCAAGAAAATGTAGGTGGTCAATGAGAGTTACACAAGGACAAAGGCGCACAGACATGGAGTCAGGGACTTCAGGGGCGGGCCCTTGGCAGAGCCAAGAATACTGGAATTCAAGTTGGGGAGTAGCTCTCCTCCCAGAAGGTTTGCTCAGGATCGTGAAGCTGAGCAGGAAGCTGTGGGCACTCAGAGGTCCTAGTCAGAAAGGAAGAGGTTTAGGTAAAGTCAAGTCATGTAGGAGGTGATCAAGTGTGGTTTTTGTGCTCTAAGCATGGTTGGAAAGTAAGAGGCGCTCATGGTGGAACATTGTCCTTAAGTCCACGAGGAAGGTGGTGTGTGGCCATCAGTGGGCTGATGAATTCCTTTCATGCATCTGGTTAGTGTGGACACACAGGGGAAGTTCCCATGGAAAAAATAAAGTGGGGAGATGGACACTTATTCCTTTTTGCATCTTAAGGCTAGGCAATCCAGAGTCTTTCTTTACAATATCTACAGTTCTTTACAGTATTTTGAAGAATCCTATCTGGGGGGGTTTGGAGGGAACAGATTGCCCTGGCTTGTTTTCTTTGAAGTGTTTAAGTTGTGAAACCATTAGTTTGCACTGTGTTTACTTGACATTTTTTGCAATGGAATCCTCATGTTGTTGGCCTAGTGTATGCATTTCAGAGAGGAACATTTTGCTAATTTACATAGTGTTTTTGGCTAACACCCTAATTACTGGTGTAAGCCATTTATGAACCTAGTGACCAAAGCAGGAGCCATCTGGTTGTCCAGAATGAGACCAGAGCAGTCCTTCCAGATATTGTCTAGTTTGTGTCTTTAGGGAGAGACAGATTCATCTCTGTTGCCTGCAGTCTTTTGTCTCTTTGACTAATCAGTTTTTGAGGAATGACAATGGGAACTGATTCTAAGTTTCTCCACTATGGTTTCAGCCTCAGGGATGTTCTGATTTCTTGAAGGTTCTTGTGAAAAGGCCCATCTGGCTTTTTCAAACCAAAAAGCGGCATCTCCAGGGCCCACTGACAGATAAGCACATTGCTAAAAGCCAGGGAGCATATGCCCCTGGGGACTGTTCTGCGTTGATGTCTGAATTTTTCCCTATGTGTATGGGGTCCAGAAACAGCAGCATGCAAATGTGAGTGACAGCAAGGCATGGAGTCCTGCTTACGTGAGCGCTCAGATTACTGGCTTTCCATCACAAATGGAGAAGGACAGCCCAAGCTGGGATGAAGAGCTGGGGCAGGGCTGGCTGATGGAGGACAGGAGGGTTGGGGAGGGCAAGATCCGGGGGTTTTCAGGGGACAAAGGAAGAGATGGAAGCAGGAATCTAAGAACTTCCCAAGAAAAGCTCAGATGGCTCACCCTTTACTTGTACTAATATTCAAAGAAGAGTTAGTATGAATTCTTCACTCACTTCCAGAAAATAGAAGAGAGGCATGCCTCGCCACTTGTTTTCTGAGGCCAGCATTACCCTGATACCAAATGAACACATATTTTACAAAAAGAGAAAATTCCAAACCAGTATCTCTTATGAATAGGGACATAAAAACTCTCAACAAAATGCTAGCCGATGGTGAGCGTCCGTTGCACCTCCTGGACACTGGTGGTTTTCGCTCAATCCTTGTATATTTTGATTTTGTTCTTTAGGTTAAGCCTCTTTCCCCGCGGCTTATTTCCATAATACCATCTGGGATAAAATGTTAAAATACTTTATAAGTGACTTTATTTTTTTTTTCGCTTTACATGCCAGCATTTCTTCATCTATTACATGTAATTCTTTTTTAAATGCATACACAAAGGGGCTCATTTTCTATTTATATAAATTTAATGACATCTGTTTTATCTTGACTTTCTCCTTTTAATTTTAATTAAATTTGATGTCTTTCTCTAAGATACATTTTTTTCTCTGTTTAAAATTGCCAGTTCAGCTTTCTACCTTTTTTTTGTTTTTTTAATTTTTAATGTATTTATATATTATGTTTTATTGGCAAGGACATGGAGCCACAGGAAGTCTTATTTATTGCCGGTGGAAATGCAAAATGGTGCTGCCACGTTGGAAGACACTTTGACACTTTTTTTACAAAACTAAACATTTCTTACCACAGGATCCAGTAGTCATGCTCATTGGTATTTACTCAAATGAATTGACAGCTTATGTCCAAACAAAAACCTGCACACTATGTTTATAGAACTTTATAATTGCCAAACCTTCGAAGCTACCAAGATGTCCTTCAGTAGGTGAGTGAATGAACTGTAGTACATCTAGGCAATGGGATGCTATTCAGCACCAAAGGGAAATGAGTTGACAAGCCCTGAAAAGACATGGAGGAAAGTTAAACGCATACTAAGAAAAGGAAGCCCATCTGAAGAGGCTGCAGACTGTATGATGCCAATTATACGACACTCTGCAAAAGAAAAATGTAGAGATAATAAAGTGATCTGTGGTTACCAGGTGTTATGGGGGAGAGAGGGGTGAGCAGACTGAGCACAGATGCCTTTTAGGGCAGTGAAACTGTTCTGCATGATACGCAATGGTGGGTACATGTCATTGTACATTTGTCCAAACCTATAGATGTACAACATCAAGAGTGAAACCGAATGTAAGCCATGGACTTTAGGTGCTAATGATGTGTGGATTTATGGATCGTAACAAATATGCCACGGAGATGCGAGATCTTGACCATGCCAGGGAGGTGGGGTGTGTGCGGAGATGGTGGGCACATGGGAACTCTGTACTTTCCACTCAGTTCACCCTTGAACCTAAAGCCAATCTAAAATTAAAGCTTATTAATTAAAATAATATCATCTTAAATAAAAAGGTTTTTCTTTTAATAAATGTTAGCCAATTACTTTAAAAATGATTTTTGGAAGCATAATTTACACACATTAAAATGGACTTATTTTAGGTGAATAGTTTAATGAATTTTGGCAGCTGGATACAGTCATGTCCCCATCATCACAGTGAAGATAAAGAACGGTTCTATACCTCTGAGTAATTCCTGTTAACTCCTCCGTGGTAGAGTCCCTCTCCCCAACACCTGGCCGTGGGCAATCACTCATCCACTTTGTCACTACAATTCTGCCTACCTAGGAGTTCTCATCAATGGAATCATACAGTACATAGCCCTTCGCTTTTGCTGTTTTCACTGAGTATGATTCTCCAGCGATCCATCGATGTTACTGCATGCATCCTAGTCCATTTCTTTTTTTATATATATAGTGGAATAGTATTCCATTGTCTGAATCCACCACCTGGTGTTGGATATTTGGGTTGTTTTCAAGTATTTATTTGAGATAAGTATTACAAAACTGCTGTGAACAGTCATGTAAAACTTACTGTATGAACATAGTTGTTCATTTCCCCTTGGTAAATACTATATTTGGGAGGGACTAATAACTTCTCATCTTTGAAAATTTTTTTTGCTTAAAAAACATTTATTATTATTATTATTTCAATAGTTTTTAGGGAACAGGTGGTGTTTGGTTGCATGGAAAAGTTCTTTAGCAGTGATTTCTGAGATTTTGGTGCACCCATCACCCGAGCAGAGTAGATTATACCCCATGTGTAGTCTTTTGCCCTCGCCTTGCTCCCGCCCTTCCACCCTATTACCCAAAGTCCATTACATCATGGTTTGCATCCTCATAGCTTAGGCCCCCATACTTCTTTTTATAAAAATAGAAACAGGGTCTAGCTCTCTCACCCAGGCTGGAGTGCAGTGGTGTGACCATAGTTCACTGCAGCCTTGAACTCTTGTTCAAGCCTCCCAAACCACTGGGATTAAGGCGTTGAGCCACTATACCTGGCCTACCAAATCACTTCTTTTTTTTTTTTTTTTTTCCTGATCTTGCTGCTTTAACGTTTTCCTTGCTCTGTAGTTGACTTCCATCTTTTATACCTGTCTTTGCAAACTTCTAAGAGTCTATCTCCCTAGGGAAAAGAAAATCATAATTAAAAAGGTGCCACTCCTACACAAGGGTTAAGAGAGCAGGTTGGGGAACTGCCCAGGAGGTAAGGGTTGGATTAGGGGAGCTGATTGGGGTAAGGGTTGGTTACAGGAGCTGCTTAGGGGTAAGGGGTGGTTAGGGGAGCTGCTCAGGAATAAGGGGTGGTTAGAGGGGAGCTGTTCAGGAATAGGGGGTGGTTAGAGGGGAACTGTTCAGGAATAGGGGGTGGTTAGAGGGGAGCTGTTCAGGAATAGGGGGTAGTTAGAGGAGAGCTGTTCAGGAATAGGGGGTGGTTAGAGGGGAGCTGTTCAGGAATGGGTGGTTAGGGGAGCTGTTCAGAAATAAGGGGGTGGTTAGAGGAGCTGTTCAGGAATAAGGGGGTGGTTAGAGGGGAGCTGCTCAGGAATAGGGGGTGGTTAGAGGGGAGCTGTTCAGGAATAGGGGGTTAGGGGAGCTGTTCAGAAATAAGGGGGTGGTTAGAGGAGCTGTTCAGGAATAAGGGGGTGGTTAGAGGGGAGCTGCTCAGGAATAGGGGGTGGTTAGAGGGGAGCTGTTCAGGAATAGGTGGTTAGGGGAGCTGTTCAGAAATAAGGGGGTGGTTAGAGGAGCTGTTCAGGAATAAGGGGGTGGTTAGAGGGGAGCTGCTCAGGAATAGGGGGTGGTTAGAGGGGAGCTGTTCAGGAATAGGGGGTTAGGGGAGCTGTTCAGAAATAAGGGGGTGGTTAGAGGAGCTGTTCAGGAATAAGGGGGTGGTTAGAGGGGAGCTGCTCAGGAATAGGGGGTGGTTAGAGGGGAGCTGTTCAGGAATAGGGGGTGGTTAGAGGGGAGCTGTTCAGGAATTAGGGGGTGGTTAGAGGGGAGCTGTTCAGGAATTAGGGGGTGGTTAGGGGAGCTGTTCAGGAATTAGGGGGTGGTTAGGGGAGCTGTTCAGGAATTAGGGGGTGGTTAGGGGAGCTGTTCAGGAATAGGGGGTGGTTAGAGGGGAGCTGCTCAGAAATAAGGGGTGGTTAGAGGAGCTGCTCAGGGGTAAGGGGTAGGCTGTGGAAGCTTCTCATCCCTTCCTGGGATGGTTTGAGGAGCGGCTCAGGTGTTTAGAAGTTTGACTTATGTCTCTGGCAAGAAAAACACAGAGCCTAGAAAACTGGAGAGAATCTATCAGCCTGCATGACTGAATTCAGATGGCTTTTAGTGCTTTTAGTCGGCAGTAGTAGTGTAGAGTAGAATGTACTGAAAATTGAGGTTCTTGTCATTGGCGCAGATGTGTGTGTGAGTTTGACAGGGACGGGCTCAGCAGGTGAGGCAACAGTCTTGCTCGCATTCATGTTTGGGGTGTGTGGAGGCTAGAGGTGGGAGAGGAGCTGTCAGTCCCCTGCTCAGCCCCAGTTCTCATGACTTGCAGGACTGTGGATGTGACATGAGGTGTCTGCTGCCCTCTCTGGTTCTTTTTGTTTAATCAGAGACAGTGTTTTCATGTAGATTTTTGTCCCCAAACAATTCATTAATTGAGTTGTCATTAAATGGTTTCTGGCTGCTTTTTTATTTTTTATTTTTTATTTTTTTTTGTGACAGTATCTTTCTCTGTCACCCAGGCTGGAGTGCAGTGGCACAATCTCGGCTCATTGCAGCCTCAAACTCCTGGTCCCAAGCGATCCCCCTGCCTCAGCCTACTGAGCAGCTGGGACTACAGGTGCACGATACCACACCTGGCTAATTTGTATATTTTTGGTAGAGATGGGTTTTGCTGTGTTGCCCAAGCTGGTCTTGAACTTTGGTAGAGATGACTTTTGCCGTGTTGCCCAAGGTGGCCTTAAGCGATCCACCCACCCCAGCCTCCCAAAGTGCTGGGATTACAGGCATGAGCCACCATGCCCAGCCATTGGACTGCTTTTTGTGTGTGTGTGTGTGTGTGTGCCTGCTTTTCATTTATAACCTTGCCCGTACAGGGGAGTTTCCGGCTGCCCCTGACATCTAAGGGAGTGTTAATGTGACAAGGAGAAGGATGTGCTGATCTGTGGCAAAAGGAACTTCCGGTTAAGTGGCCAGCCAAGGCACCCATCAGTTAATAGAGGACTGGGAAATTGAAATTGCAAATCTGATACTGAATATCGTTCTTTAGTCATGGGGAATGTTTTCCATTTTAAAAAGATGTTTTTCTGTAATAACATTTTAAAGTATGTATTTGAGGTTTTGATACAGACGGCTAAAACTCAATGAGCCATTCAACTTGTAGAAAATAATAGGAAGAATTTCAAAAGGAAATAAGTCATTTCACCTTTTTGTTTGAGGACAACATTGCTTGCTCCAGAGGTTCCCGAGGTTACTTAAGTCAGGGCACCCTTTTAGTGCATGGCAGCTTTTTTCGTGGCGCCCCTTGGATAAAAGTAATACCTAACAGTTTTGTTTACTAAGTAGTAATGCTCAGACAATAAATATCCATGTCCTCACAACTAGGTATAATTTACGAAAATAATACGTAAATCAAAATAAAAGAAAATATTTCATTTCATCCTTAAATAGCGAGGGCCACTTGCTCATGAGTGAGCACAGCTGCTGGTCATGCACAATTCCCTGTCTCTGAAATCGTTGGACACAGTCACCCTCATTTCTTGGTCCACCTTGACTTTTGTTGGAGTCTCGCTTTTTTTGTAGCAGCTAAAGAAAACTCCACGAAGATATGGCATCATCTACTAGTTTCCGGGAATGTGATTGTGTGTTCTGAAAGCAGAAAGTGTCCTGTGGGACTCCTGGGAGTCTGTGGTCCCACCACTGTTCCTTAGCGCACAGTTGGGAACCACTGGAGCAAGTCTAGTTTCAAGTTTGCAGCTGCCCTCTCAGGGAATGTGCAGGTGTCCCATCAGCCACAGAAGGTTCCTCACCCACTGTCGTGTGACTGTAAAAGATTTGTGAATCTGTAAGCAGCACTTAATGAAAGGTATCTCAATGGCGACAGAAATCAAGGAAAATCCTTCACTTCTGCACCCCTGCAAGGGCACATGATGCAAATTAATTTGCCAGATCCTCCTCTTTGGGTGAAAAAGTTCAAGTAACAGTGGAAAGAGAATTCCACCCCTCTTGGCTATGCTTTGCTCTGTCTGGCCCAGAACTGAAAATTGAGCTCAGTTTCCTCATTCTGAAGTGAGCTGGGGATAGCACCCTTGCCCAGCTTGCTCAGGTGCGGTATCCGTCGGATTTGATTATTAAACCTCCAACAGGGGCTGCTGGACCAGACAGGAGGATTGGGACTCAAGGTCGGGGATGGAGCACAGGGAGCCTTTCTTGTGCTGATGACCGGTCAGACTGCAGCATGGCCCAGTCAGCTGTGGCCGTTTCTGAGCCTGATTGATCCCTTTGGGAAATGACCACATATTAAAGCAAATCGGATTCAATATATAGCCTGATTTGTTGTTTCTGTGACTGGAAGGGACTTCCCAAATGGCCCCCTGCAGGATTACAATATTGGGAGCTGCAATTATTTGAGCATCTGTGGATGAGATTCCATACAGAAAAAAACAGACCGGAAATCCTTCCCTGGGTTTTGTAAAAGTCGATTCAGACAGATGGGGCTGTCTATTACATTTTTTGCTTTGGGAAATAATTATAATGTAGATGGCTTAAACCTTCAGATTGCTATAGCTTTCTTTATAGTCCACATCCTTAATTCTACTTTTTTTTCTTACTGATCAATTCTTAGACCTTTTCCATTTGGAAAACTCTTTCTCTAATCCCCACACTCGACTAGTCTCACCGTAAATGTTTCTGCCCCTTCAAGTTATGAAGGTTCACCAGGGTGAGAGAAACAGAAATGGCAGCTCAATGTAAGCCTGTAGGAAATCCCTTCTGTAGATTCATACTTTTAGGATAGATCCCAATGTGAGATGAGGAATATATTTCCATGAAATTTCATTGAATAGATAACCCACAACATTGGTGGAGGTGGAGAGAGAAAAGAAAATATCTCCTTAAGTTAGACCCAAAGAGAACAGCCAATTACACACAGGCGGATGCTCACTAACCTGTTTTTAAAATAAATTTTTAGGTTTTGAATGAATTTAGATTTGCAGAGAGAATGCAAAGATAGTACAGAGCGCTCCCGCATGGAGAGCCCACACCCCATTTCCCCTATTGGCAACATCTTATGTTATCATCATGCATCGAGGAACTGGCAATGGCACCTTGCTATGGACTATGCACTCTGCACGTTACATGGGTTTTGTCAGCTTCTGACAAATACCCTTTATCTGTGTCACAGTCCCATTCAGAAACCTCATGTGTAGTTACCATGTCTCCCCAGCCTCCTCTGGTCTGTGACAGTTTTCTAGAGGTTCTTTGCTTTTAAGTGACCTTGACAGTTTGGAGAACAGGTCAGTATTTTGCAGGATGTCCCTCAGTCTGGGTTTGTCTGTTTTCTCACCACTGAAGTGGGGTTCTGGGCTCTTGGAAATAACACAATAGAGGTGAAGTGTCCTTCTCTGGTACACACGTTCATGAATCTTGGCTGTGCATTTACCTAGCAGAGAAATTGCTGTGAAAGTGCGTGTGTGTATCTTTAACTTCTGTAGATAGAGTCAAACAGTTTCCAAGGCGGTAGTCCAATTTACAGGCCACAAGCAGTGTCTGAAAGCTTCTGTTTCCCTCCAACCTCACCATAGGTGTGTCACAGCTCATTCAAGCTGCTATCACAAAGGATCTTGGACTGGGTAATTTATAACCATGGAAACATTGCTCACAGTTCTGGAGGGTTGGGAAGTCTAAGATCAAGGCACCAGCAGGCCATTTGGTGAGGGCTGCTCTCTGCTCCACAGATGGTGCCTCACTGCTGTGTCCTCACATGGCATGAGCAATAACGGGCCAAACAGGCTCCCTCAAGGCCCCCCCCACTCTCCTCCCACCTTTTTTTTTGTTTGAGACAGGGTCTCGCTCTGTTGCCCAAGCTGGAGTGCAGTAGCATGATCTTTGCTTACTGCAACCGCTACCTCTTGGGTTCCAGTGATCCTCCCGCCTCAGCCTCCTGAGTAGCTGGGATTATAGGCATGTGGCACCGTACCTGGATGATTTTTGTATTTTTGGTAGAGACAGGGTTTTGCCATGTTGTCCAGGCTGGCCTCGAACTCCTGAGCTCGGGCAATCCACCCACATTGGCTTCCCAAAGTGCTGGGATTGCAGGCGTGAGCCACTGTGCCTGGCCCTCAGCCCTTACATAAGGACACTAGTCTCACTCACGAGGGCTCCACCCTCATGACCTAGCCACCTTCCAAAGGCCCTACCTCCAGATGCCATCAAATTGGTGGTTAGGATTTCAACATACGAACTTGGTGGGAAATACATTTGGACCACAGCAATGTACTACTGTCATTCTTTTTAATGTTTTCCATTCTGTGTGTTGTAGTATCTCAAAGTAATCATTTTCATCTTAATGAGGGTGAGAACTTTTTTATATGCTATTGGCAACTTTGATACTCTCTTCGGCAAAGCACCTGTTAAGGTCCTTGGTTTTCTATGGGGTTGTCTGTTTTTTTCTTATCTGTAGGTGTTTGTATCATTGAGATACAGTCTCTTTCTCAGTTAAATATCTTCTCCCACTCTGTGGCTTGGATTTTGGCTCATTTAAGGTTTCTTATAACGGACAGAGTTCTTCATTAAAATGTCATCCAAAACATGCTCTTTTTCATTTATGGTAGAGTTTTTTGTGTCTGCTTAAAGTGTCTTTCCCTACTCTGAAGTCATGAAGGTGTTTTGTTGTGTTTTCTTACCAAAGCATTGTTGTTTCACTTTTCACATTTTGGTAAGCTGGTATTGATTTTTGTGTATGGTGGTAAGTGGAGGTTAAATCTTCCGTCCGTCCTTCCGTCCGTCCTTCCGTCCGTCCTTCCTTCCGTCCTTCCTTCCGTCCGTCCGTCCGTCCGTCTGTCCTTCCTTCCTTCCTTCCTCCTTTCTTTCTCTCCTTTTTTCTCTTTCTCCTTTCTTTCACCTCATATAAATACTTAATTTTCCCATCTCACGTATTAGAAATCCTGCTTTTCCCGCACTCTGTGGGGCCACCTTTGTCACAACGCAGGAGGCCATCCATGCAGTGTGTTTCTTGAATCTGTTCTGTTTCAGTGTTTTATTTGCCTGCACTGTGGTCTGAATGTTCGTGTCCTCCCAAATTTCATATGTTGAAATCTAATTCCCAATGTGATAGAATTAGGAGCTGGGGCCTTTGGGAGGGAGGAGCTCATGGGGGTGGATCCTCACAAATGGGATTAGTGCCCTTGTAAATGAGGCCCCAGAGAGCTCCCACATCCCTTTTGCCATGTGAGGTTGCAGCAAAGAGATGGCTTCTCTGAACCAGGAACCAGGCTTCAACACCAAGTCTGCTAGCACCTTGATCTTCCACTTCCCAGTCCCCAGAACTGTGAGAAACACATTTCTGTTGTTAGAAGCCACCCGGTTTGTGGTGGTGTGTTATAACAGCTAGGACACACTGAGATGGTCTGCCACCTCCACCACGGCATCTGTGACCTTCAGCTCTGAGCGGTGTGACTGCCCAGCAGAGCAAGCTCCTGCCTGGATCTTGCAAGGCTCTTCCAGTCCTTTGCATTTTTGAATAAGTTACTTAAAAAGTTGGTAAATTTTTACTTTGAAATAATTTCAATCTGACAGAAAATTTGCGAGAATAGTACAAAGAATTTTGTACTATGGAACACATGCTTCCCAGCACCACACAGTCAAGGAGATGTCTGATAGTCCTCTTTCCTGTACAGGTAATATTTTTTTCCTTTTGTAAATTAGTATTTATTCTGAGAAGGAGATACTTTGGTACTACGTAAATACCCTGTTACACATCGTTCTTTAATCCATTAGTTTTAGCATTTGTTGATGATTCTAATCTGAGTTGATTGTTAACATGGTGGTTTTCAAATGATGATTTTTCTAACCCCATTGTTGCTACATTTATTTGTTGCTGTTATGGGTTGAATTGTGTGTTCATAACCCCAGCACCCAAGTTCGTAACTCTTAGCACCTCAACATGTGACCTTATTTGGAGTTTGGTCTTTACAGAGGTGATCAAGATAAAATAAGGTTATTAGGGTGGGCCCCAATCCAATAAGACAGGTGTCCTTTTAATAAGGGAAGATTTAGGTGGAGAGACACACACACGGAGGATGATAGGAAGACCCAGGAGAAAGCAGCCATCTACAAGCCAAGGAGAGAGGCTTGAACAGACAATCTCTTAGCCTCAGAAGGAGTCAACCCTATGGACACCTTGATCTGGGACTTCCAGCCTCCAGAGCTGTGAGACAATACATTTTTGTTGTTGAGGCCACTGGGTTGGTGATCTCTTGTCACAGCTGTCCTAGGAAACAGTTTTCTATGATAAGGAAGAGCTCTTCGGCCTCCCTTATTGGTTGAGTTACTTTGATCGGTGTGAACTTAGGGGACTTTGCTGCTTGCATTGTCCTAGATGAGGCAGGAGACTCCCACACGCTGGTGCCGTGTCCTCTGGACCTGCCTTGTTGTTGTTTTTGTCCAGGGTGTGTCAGGTCCACGTTATTCTCTCTCCATACCTGGCCTAAAGTCAGCCCCTTTCCCACAGAGTCCAGGTTCCTGAGAGAGAAGAATGATGTTCGAAAGCCAAGCACGGTGAGTCACATAAGCTTTCTGAAACAGCTTGTCACATTCCACAAACAGATCTGTTTGAATTGTGGGACTTCAGTGATCTGTAGAACGCTTGAGCGAGTGTTGATAGCTTTACAAAGATGAGGCTTCCTCTTGTTGAACTCTCCATTTTATTAGGTTTTCTTCCATTTGTCACACTTGTAGTTTATGGTTTTCTGTCTAGAGATACTGTGTGTCAGTCAGATTTATTTCTAACTTTTTGATGTTCTTTCAAGACTATTTTAGCTTGTTTTAGCTATTCTAAAACTGATTTTCTTACTGTTTGTTATTGATATACTGAAATATAGTTGACTTTTGCCTGTTGGTCTTACATCTAATAAACCAATTTATTGGTTCTGATGATGTATTCATAGATTATTTTGGATGGTCTACACACACTATTATATTTCCTGAGAAAAAGGCAGTTTTATTTCTTCCTTTCCGATACTTATACATTTAGCATCTTTTTCACACCTTTCTGCACCAGCAGGACATTCAGAATAAGGCTGAAAAGAGAGAGAAAAGGCATTCTTACCTTCTCGCAGTCTCCAAGGGAAAGCCCTCAGCATTTCACAGTTGAGTACGTCTGCAGTAGGCTTGCTTTCTGTAAGTACTTACTGTCATAAAAGTTTCTTTCCATTTTAAGTTTACTGAGAGATTTTCTAAAAATCATTAATAAATGTTGACTTTTAATAAAGGCATCTATTTATATATACATCTATTAAGCTAATCATATGATATTTTTCCTTTATTCTGTTACTGTCTGTTTTATTTTTGGAGACAGAGTCTCACTCTGTCACCCAGGCTATAGTGCAGTGGTGCAGTCATAGCTCTCTGGCTCATTGCAGCCTTGAACTCATGGGCTCAAGCAATCCTCCCACCTCAGTCTCCTGAGTAGCTAGGACTACAGGCACATGCCACTGAACCTGGCTAATTTTATTTTATTATTATTATTATTATTACTATTTTTTTTTCAAAATGAAGTTTTGTATTTGTTGCCCAGGCTGAAGTGCAATGGCGTGATCCTGGCTCACTGCAACTTCCGCCTCCCACACTCAAGCGATTCTCCTGCCTCAGGCTCCCGAGTAGCTGGGATTACAGGTGCCTGCCACTATGCCTGACTAATTTTCGTATTTTTAGTAGAGATGGGATTTCACTGTGTTGGTCAGGCTGGTCTTGAACTCCTGACCTCAGGTGATCTTCTCACCTCGACCTTTCAAAATGCTGGGATTACAGGGCTGAGCCACTGTACCGGGCCTGAACCTGGCTAATTTCAAAAACATTTTGTAGAAATATGAGGTCTTGCTATGTTGCCCGGGCTGGTCTCGAATTCCTGACATCAAGCGATGCTCCCACCTTGGCCTCCCAAAGTTTTGGGATTACAGGCATGAGCCACTATGCCCAGCTGGATTGCTGAATACTATAACAACCTTGCATTCCTGCTATAGGCAACGGTTGATCACAGTGTGTTATGCTTTTTATTTATTGCTGAGTTAAATTTGTTAATACTGTTCATAGGACTATCTAAATGTCTTCCAGATGCTGTAACAAAATACCATGGACTGGGTCTTTTTACAACAGAAACTTATTTCTCACGGTTCTGGAGGCTGGAAAGTCCCAGATCGAGGTTTAATTATTTTGGCAGAGTTGGTGTCTGGTGAGGGTTTCTTGGTTCATAGATGGAGCCTTCCTGCTGTGTGCTCACGTGGTGGAAGGGGTGAGGGAGCTCTTTGGGGTCTCTTTTATAAGGACATTCATCCCATTCATGAGTAATCTGCCCCATGAGCTCAGGACCTCCCAAAAGCCCTACCTCTGAACATTATCTCTCACACTGGTGATTAGGTTTAATACATGAATTTTGGGGGAACACAAACGTTTAGTTTACGGTAAGAACTAAGTAACAAAGCTATTGTGGCTTCGTAAAATGAGCTGAGATCGGGCCCCTCTTTTCCTAGCATTGGCTTTAGCTTCTTCCTGAAATGTTCAATAGAAGTCATAAGTAAGTTAACCCCTTTCCCATTTAGAAAAATGAAGTCCAGCTCACTGCCAGCACTCATTTGCTTTTACGTAAACATGCTCTTTGAAGCTGGAGCAAATCTGATTGATTTTCAATGTGAAAATAAAATATAAAAACGCTTCTTGGAGTTATTTCTAAACACAACTAACATCAGAATCATCCGAATCATCAGGATAATCTAATTCAGAGAAATCGGATGTATCAAATGAATCTTCAGCAACAACTGTTTGAGAACGATGTTAACATCGTGTGTAGGAATGCTACATTTTCTAGGATTTGACATTTTCAGCAATTGAGAATTACTGTATTTTGTAAATGGAAAATACCACTACTAAAAGCAGAATGCTATAAATAGAATGATGTATTTTGTTTCCAAAGTTGATGTATTTGAGGTGTGCAAAGATCATAGTAAAAGTGAGATATTTTGTGGAGAGTTATCTCGGGGTACATGCTGAATCTGCAAGCATAGCCAGCGAGTATTCTCAGACGAACGGTAAAGGATTAAGTTGTGCCAACAGTAGTTTGTAACTTTATAGGAGCTTGTCCAAATAATTATAAAATTACACACGACATCCTCTTGTTGCCATGTTTAATTCTGCAGGCTTTGTAGAAATACTCCCTTTTCATTCTTGGTGTTGAATATTTTTTTGCGCCCTGTCCACCCTACTTCCCTGCCACTTGTTTCTTGGTCGCTTTTGCCAGAGGATTATTTATTTTACTAGACTTCTGCAAGAACCAAGTTTTAGTTTTCTTGGTTCTCTTTATTGTGTATTAATATTTTACTAATTTTTATTAAGGTCTTTATCATGTTCTTCTATCTAGCTTCTCTGTGTTTATTTTATGTTTTTTCGACTTCCTGAGCCCCCGTTTCCCCTTCCTAGGCCTACTCATTGGCCTGGCCATTCTACACACCTTGTTACCTCTCTCGAACCATAAAGCAGATGTTTGCATGTTTTGCCAGCTTTTCTAGTTGTGCTCCACAGACAGCCTGGTCCAAATTACCCATTCAGTCATTACTGGAAGCAGAAATTACTCATTTATACATTTTAAATCCCCATTATTTAGGAGTTTACTGTCCATATTCAATATAAAAAAAGAAACAAAGTGTGTTAGTCCATTTTTGTATTGCTATCAAGAACTACCTGAGACTGGGTAATTTATGAACAAAAAGGTTTAATTGATTCATAGTTCCACATGGCTGGGGAGGCCTCAGGAAATTTACAATTATAGTGGAAGGCAAAGGGGAAGTGAGGACCTTCTTCACATGGTGGCAGGAGGGAGAGAGAGGATGAAGGGGAAAGTGCCACACTGAAGCCATCAGAGCTCATGAGAATTCACTTACTATCATGAGAACAGCATGGGGAAACTGCCCCCATGATGCAATCACCTCCCACCAGGTCCCTCCCTCAACATATGGGGATTACAATTCTATTTTTTTAATTATTTATTTATTTATTTTGAGAAAGAGTCTCACTCTTGTTGCCCAGGCTGGAGTACAGTGGCACGATCTCAGCTCACTGCAACCTCCACCTCCTGGGTTCAAGTAATTTTCCTGTCTCGGCCTCCTGAGTAACTGGGATTACAGGTACACGCTGCCACGTCTGGGTAATTTTTTGTGTTTTTTGTAGAGATGGGGTTTCACCATGTTCCCCAGGCTGGTCTCAAACTTCTCAGCTCAGGCAATCTACCTGCTTCGGCTTCCCAAAGTGCTAGGATTACAGGTGTGAGCCACTGTGCCTGGCCAGGGATTACAATTCAAGATGAAATTTGGGTGGGGACACAGAGCCAAACCATATCATGTCACCCCTGGCCCCTTCCAAATTTCATGTCTTTCTCACATTGCAAAACCAATCTTGCCTTCCCAACAGTCCCCCAGAGCCTTAACTCATTGCAGTGTTAACTCAAAACTTCAAGTCCAAAGTCTCATCTGAAACAAGACAAGTCCTTTCTGCCTATGAGCCTGTAAAATAAAAAAACTAGTTACTTCTAAGATACAATGAGGGTACAGGTATTGAATAAATGCTTCCATTCCAAAAGTGGGAAATTGACCACAACAAAGGAGCTGTGGGCCCCATCCAAGTCGGAAACTCAGTAGGGCTGTCATTACATTTTAAAGCTCTGCAATGATCTCCTTTGACTCCATGTCTCACATCCGGGGCATGCTGATGCAAGGGGTAGACTCCCAAGACCTTGGGCAGCTCCACCTCTGTGACTCTGCAGGATACAACTCCCGGAGCTGCTTTCATGAGCTGGTGTTGAGTGTCTTGTGACTCTTTCAGGTGCACAGTGCAAGCTGTTGGTTGATCTAACATTCTGGGGTGTGGAGGACGGTGGCTGTCTTCTCACAGCTCCACTAGGCAGTGCCACAATGGGGACTCTGGGGGCTCCAACTGCATGTTTCCCCTCTGCTCTAACCTAGTAGAGGTTCTCCATGAGGGCTCCACTCTAGCAGCATAATTCTTCCTGGAAATCCAGGTGTTTCCATGCATCAGGCTCCCAAACCTCAACTCTTGCCTTCTGTGCACCTGCAGGCCCAACACCATGTGGAAGCTGCTAAGGCTTGGGACTTGCACCCTCCAAAGCAATGGCCCAAGCTGTACCTTGGCCCCTTTTAGCCATGGCTGTAGCTGGAGTGGCTGGGACACAGGGCACCAAATCCTGAGGCTGAACAGATCAGCAGTAGGGCCCTGGACCTGGCCCATGAAACCATTTTTACCTCCTAGGCCTCTGGGCCTGTGATAGGAGGGACTGCCTTGAAAATTTTTGAAATGCCCTAGACACATTTCCGCCATTGTCTTGGCTGTTAACATTTGGCTTCCGTTTACTTACGCAAATTTCTATAGCTGGTGGCTTGAATTTCTCCCCAGAAAGTGGGTTTTCCTTTTTCACCACAGGGTCAGGCTACAAATTTTTCAAACTTTTATCGTCTCCCTCCCTTTTAAATGTAAGTTCCAATTTTAGATCATCGCTTTGTTGAATGTATATGACTGTATATTTTCAGAAAAAGTCAGGTAACATCTTGAGGGCTTTGCTGCTTAAAAGTTTCTTCTGCCAGTGTATTAGTCCATTTTCATGCTGCTAATAGAGGCAGACCTGAGACTGGGCAATTTACAAAAGAAACAGGTTTAATGGACTTACAGTTCCACATGGCTGGGGAGGCTTCACAATCATGGCAGAAGGCAAGGAGGAGCAAGTTACGTCTTACATGGATGGCAGCAGGCAGAGAGAGAGCTTGTGCAGGGGAACTCATCTTTATAAACCAGCAGATCTCTTGAGGCTTATTTACTATCATGAGAACAGCATGGGAAAGACTTACCCCCACCATGATTCACCTACCCCCCACTGGGTCCCTCCCACAACACATGGAAATTCAAGATAAGATTTGGGTGGAGACACAGTTGAAACGTATCAGCTTACCCTAAATCATCATTCAAGTTCATAGTTCCACAAGTCTCTAGGGCAGGGGCAAAATGCTGCCAGTCTCTTTGCTGAAGCATGGCAAGAGTGACGTATGCTCCAGTTACCAAGAAGGTCCTCATCTCCATCTGAGACCACTTCCCTGGACTTTATTGTTCATATCACTATGGTCAGTTTTGTCAAAACCATCTAACAAGTCTCTAGGAAGTTCCAAACTTTCCCACATCTTCCTGTCTTCTGAGCCTTCCAGACTGTCCCAACCTCTGTTACCCAGTTCCAAAGTGACTTCCACACATTCAAATATCTTTGTAGTAGCTCCCCAAGCTCCCAGTATCAATTTCCTGTATTAGTCTGTTTTCACACTGCTGTGAAGAACTACGAGAGAATGAGTAATTTAAGAAGAAAAGAGGTTTAATTGACTCAGAATTCCATATGGTGGAGGCGGTCTTGGGAAACTTACAATCATGGCGGAAGGCAAAGGGGAAGTAAGGACCTTCTTCACATGGTTGCGGGAGAGAGGGAGAGAGAATAGGGGAAAATACCACACTTTAAGCAATCATTTCATGAGAACTCACTATGATAAGAAAACCGCCCCCATGATTCAATCACCTGCACCAGGTCCCTCCCTTGACACATGGGGATTACAATTCAAGATGAGATTTGGATGGGGACACAGAGTCAAACCATATCACAAAGTAAAGGTGGTTTTGAACAAATGTACCGGTACAGACCCATCCAAGTCACTGTGTTCTTGTCCAGATGGTTGGCTTGCAAGGTGAATATTTACCTCATGGTGCTGCCAGGATCAATGCTTTGGGAGTTCTTTCTTGGAAAATTTTTTTCAGGCCAGTCTTCAGAACACTATTCTAAAAAAACGTTTAGTTTCTTAGAGCACTTTGGGTTTACAGCAAAATCGAGGTGTATTTGGGGGTATATGAGAATTCCCATATTACTCCCCACACATGTGCACAGCCTCCCCTATTATCAAAGTCCCTCCCCTGTCCCAAAGAAAATGCCTCATTCTGTACAGTAAATCACTTTATTAGTCTTTGTTTTTAGTTATTTTGAGTCTTTGAAAAATTAAAACTTAATTTCAAAGAAAGAAGCTTTATAACTATTAGAATACCTCATGGGTCCAAAATACAGTTTCTGGTGGAAAATCCCAAATGTGCTTCAGGCAGGTTGGGTGTGTAAGTGCAGAGTGCTGTGTGACTGTCTTGCCTGTCAGATGATGTGTGACAACAAGCGACATTGTCCTGCAAGCCAGGTTTTGTTGGTGCACATGTTCCGTGCCTGAGAGGATCATCATCATGGACTCACCGTTTATCTAGCTTTTTAACTCAGAATCAAAACACTGTAACTTCTCTTCAAAAACAACTATTTTCTCACCTAATATACAGCCTAATATCAAAATATTAGAATTGCATAACATTTTAGCTTCTGGTTGAGTTTCTTGAAACCTGTATTCAGATCAGAATGATCTCCTCATGAACTTATTCAAAGTTTCTGAATAACCGTGGTGGTCAGATCATGACAATTGATTAATCTGAATGCACTCTCAGGATTAAAGCCTGGGCTGTATCATAGTGAGAGAATTTTCAAGCCATCTGAAACTTTAAGTCATAAGGAACTTGAAAACTATCTGTCAGTAGCTATCAAAATTGTAAATGTACCCTTAACTCAGTAATTCTAGGTTTCTGTCCTGCTGAAACCATTGCACCACTGTCCAAGAATATGTATTCAAATCACTGAGGCATCATTAATAGCAGTAAGCAATTAAAAAACTATGACTCAAGGACTGTTGAAAAATGTACAGCATATTCACACTATGGCATACAGTTCAGCTGTCAAAAAGAGTGAGGAGAATCTACTGCCCTGACATGAACAGTTGTGAGAAGAGAAAAAGCTAGAGATGATTATGTTTGCAGCTGCTGTGAAAGCTGGCTGGCAGCTTTCAGACAGCTACACTCACAGTGCATATGACCCAGCATTTCCAATCCTAGGTGCGTACCCACAAGGATTGAAAACATGTCCCCACAAAAGCCTGCACATGAATGTTTATAGCAACCTTATTTGTAACAGTGGAATACAACCCCATTCATAACAGTGGAAACAACCCAAATGCCTGTTAACTGGTGTATTAGCCCTTTCTCACACTGCTGTGAAGAGCTTCCCCAGTCTGGGTAATTTATAAAGGAAAGAGGTTTAATTAACTCACAGTTCTCCATGGCTCAGGAGGCCTCAGGAAACTTATGATGGAAGGAGAAGCAGGCACATCTTACATGGCGGCAGGCAAGAAAGTGAGTTGGTGTCGGCACAGGAAAAACTGCTATTTATAAAACCGTCAGATCTTGTGATAATTCACTCATAATGAGAACAGCATGGGGGAAACCACCCCCATGATCCAGTCACCTCCCTCCCTTGACACATGATTACAATTCGAGATGAGATTTAGGTGGGGACACAGTGCCAAACCATATCAACTGGTGAGTGGATAAACGAAGTGTGGTCTGTCCATCTGGTGAATATTTCCTGCCACAAAGAAGGATAGAGCACTGACCTGTGCCATGGTGTGGAGGAGCTTGAAAAACATTGTGTTCAGGGAGGGAAGCCGGAGGCAAAAGCCTACGTGTTGTATGACTCCATTCATACGAAATGTCCAGAATCGGCAAATACATAGACACAGAAAGCAGATTAGGGGCTGCCTAGGACTTGGGATGGTGAGGGAGAGTGGGCATGCCTGCTACAGGGTAAGGGGATTCTTTGTGGGGTGAAAATGTACTGAAGTTAGATAGTGGGATATCACACAACTCTCTGGATATACTAAAAGCTACTGAATTTCAAATTTTAAAATGAATGTTATCATAGGTGAATAATATTGCAATAAAGCATATTGTAATAAAGCTATTAAATAATACAAAGAGTACAGTCAATTTTTTTCAAAAATGTGTAGGACAGAGGATGGGAAGCTTCTCCCCCAGCTGGTCATTGTGGTTCTAGGGTTGAGACACGAGGCAGATGCCCTCTATCCTCATACGTTGTATCATTCATCAATATATTATGTCTGTTGATTGCACTTTCCATGAGTATATATTACTTTTGTAAGTAGAAAAATATTGTTGAGGGGAAAAAGAAAAAAATTTCTCTTTAAAAATAAGATTTGGCCGGGTGCGGTGGCTCAAGCCTGTAATCCCAGCACTTTGGGAGGCCGAGACGGGCGGATCACAAGGTCAGGAGATCGAGACCATCCTGGCTAACACGGAGAAACCCTGTCTCTACTAAAAACACAAAAAATTAGCCGGGCAAGGTGGCGGCACCTGTGGTCCCAGCTACTCGGGAGGCTGAGGCAGGAGAATGGCGGGAACCCGGGAGTCGGAGCTTGCAGTGAGCTGAGATCCGGCCACTGCACTCCAGCCTGGGCGACAGAGCGAGACTCGGTCTCAAAAAAAAAAAAAAAAAAAAAGATTTGATAGCAGGGGCTTTGATAGATTGATAAGTCAACTTCATAAAAAATGAAAAAGATCTTCATGGAAAAATACCATCAACTTATGGGAAAATGTAATGAAAAACAAAGTGTCCTGCCAACCCAGAAGATTGTGCCACAAAAGTAGAAGAGAAGAAAAACTGTTTTTAATTGAATAAGCATGAAACCATAATGTGATGTGCATCACAGGCTTTCGCCAAGAGATGGCAAAGATGGAAAGAAATCTCCCCCTTTCCTTCTAGGCGATACCACCTGCACATTCATGTTCACAGGAGAGACAAGGTAGGAGGATTTGACAGCACCACGTGTCACACTTAGCTCATCTTCAGCTCACCTGGTAACCGGGTGGCCAACTGTTTGCCAATTGTAGTTATCCAAAGGAAAAAGAAAACTATCTTCACGATAGGAGAGAGGCTTGCAGCTGGGAGCCAGGCACCCACCAGTCAGCTCCTGCTCTCCCATGGAAACTGGGAGAGGAACTTCTCTCTTCCTTGATGCATTTTAAAGAGATGGCTTCCAGGTTCTTGGGAAAGACATTCCTGTGTTGTAACGCTGGCAAGAAGCTTATTTAGGTTTGATATAGTTTGGATGTTTGTCCCCACCAAATCTCATGCTGAAATATGGTCCCCCATGTTGTAGGTGTGGTCTAGTGGGAGGTGTTTGTGTCTTAGGGGCAGATCCCTCATGAATGGCTTGGTGCTCTCCCCATGGTAATGAATGAGTTCTCCCTGTGGTAGCTCACATGATAGCTGGTTGTTTAAAAGAGCCTGGCATCTCTCTTGCCCTCACTCTCACCAGGTGATGAGCCTGCTTCCCTTTCGCCTTCCGCCATGACTGGAAGCTCCCTGAGGCCTCCCCAGAAGCAGGTGCTGGAGCCATGCTTCCTGTACAGCCTGAAGAACTGTGAGCCAAATAAGCCTCTTTATAAATTACCCAGCCTCAGGTGTTCCTTTATAGCAATGCAAAATGACTAACACAGATTTAAAAAATAGCTACACACTTCTGAAACAGAGAATATAAAATAACAAATTATCTAAAGTGAATGCTTTAAGAAAAGGGAGAGAGGAATCTCATCCCTTTTTGTGGCAGGAAAAATTAATTTTTAAATATTTTTTGTTTTGCATTTACCCCTCTACAACAAAGGTAGTGTCACAGACAAATGCTTGTGTTTCTCATATATAAAGATTTCCTGCATGCCCTACCATTCTCACCCATGCTCGTGCCTTGTGGGAATTTATATTTGTATATTCTTGTGGAGGGCAATTTGACAAAATCTAGAAACATTGAAATTAATGTGACCTGTCATTTTCACTTTCAGAAATTTATCTTACAGATTTAATCACACAAATGGCAACAGATGTATGAACCACAAGGATGTTCACTGAAACAACATTAAAACCTGTTTATTATGGAAAATGTTAACCTTACTCAAAAATAGAAAAAATAATAATGAATTAGTGAGTGTCTGTATCCCAACTTTAGCAATTATCAACTTGCAGGCAATCTCGGTTTGTCGATTTCCTCACTACTCCTAGTGCATCGTAATATTTTGAAACAAATCACAGACTTCACATCTTTTATCCATACGTGTTTTTGTATATATTTCAAAGAAGTAGGAACTCCTAAAAACAACAATATGATCATCAAACTTAAAGTGACAGTTATCCCTTAGTATCATCAAATATCTAATCAGATTCTGAATTTTCAATTGCATTATAAATGTTGTAACTTGTTAAACAGTTTTTTGTTTGTTTGTGTCAGGATCCTAATCAGTTCCAGATACTTTGAATGGTTCTTAGTCTTTCAATCCATAAATCTTTACTTTTTTCAGGAAACTAAGTTATTTGCCCTATGGAGTTTCCCACAGTTTAGATTTTGCTTATTGCATCTTCATCTTCCATTTGATGGATTCTTTTGTCCCTGGGATTTTCTGTAAATTGATAGCTAGACTCAGATGCAGGTTTTTATTTTTTGACAAGGCTACATAAGAATAAGCCATGCTTCCATCCAGAGGTACAAAAATACTTCACATGGCAACAACTAGGGAACAATCATGTGTCCACCAATAGGGAACTGACTAAATCATTATGGTGCTTCCATATGGTAGGACGTGATGGAGCTCTAGCCACACTTACGAAACATTTCCAACATACATTCTTAAATGTTAAAAAGTGCTAAAGAGCCTGTATAGTAAGAAACATTTGTTTTTCTTTGTTTTCTTATTTTGGAGAAAAACATTTAAACAGCAGACATGGGTTGTCTCCCAGCTCTAGAATCTGTGAGTCTGAAGTCAGAGCGTCGCAGGACTGTGCTCCCTGTGAAGGCTCTACGGAGGCCCTATCTTCACCTCTTTTACCTTCTGTGGCTATGGCCCCTCTTGGCATTCCTTGGCTTTAAATGCATCACTCCAGTCTCTGCCTGTGCCGTCACTTGGCTTCCTCCCTTGTCTCTTCATATAACCTTTGTGCTGCCTGTTTCCATGTTTCTTCTCATAAGGGCATCAGTCATACTGGGTTGGGCATAGCCCTACTCTGGTATGACCTTATTTTCACTTAACTAACTTTATCTGCAATGACCTATTTCCAAATAAGGACACATTCTGAGGTTCCAAGAGTTAGAACCTCATATGTGTTTTATAAGTCCTAGGGCAACCACTAAAAAACTTTCTTTGAAGGTTTATAAATCATAAGTCAGCAGTGAAGATACATCAAAACTATAACTCATAACTTAGTTTCCTGGAAAAAATAAATTGTAAGATTGAAAGATTTACATATTGAAAGACTAAGAACCATTCAGAATATCTGGAATTGATTAAGATCCTAATACGAACAAACAACAAACTGTTAAAAGAAGTTACAACATTTGTGATGCAACTGAAAATTCAAACACTAATTAGATATTTGATGATTCTAAGGAACAATTCTTTAAGTTTGGTGATCATATTTTTATATTTAGGAGTTCTTTTTGAAATATACACTAAAATGTGTATGAATAAAAGATATCAACACAACTTAACCTACAACAAATGTAATAAATATTCTTGAGTTCACTACCCTGAATATTAAAAAATGTTAATGATGAATCATATTTACTTTGGTTTAAAAATAAAACACATAAAACATTACTGGTAATTACATAGTTGAAATCTCCTTAGTGACTTTTTCCAAGCTCATTTTCCTCCTCTCCATGGAGGGAATCACTATCATGAACCTCATGTGTATCTCTGTTCAGTCAATATTATCATAATTTTACTGCGTAAAAACACACAGGCCCATATAGCATTACACACAATATGTCTTCTTTTTGTGTTCACAAAAATTTACAACAAGTGTATCTTGTCTCTGCCAATAGCTTTTCTCCTCCTCAACATTACATTCTTACATTTAAAATGGGCCTTGTAAACAGCATATAGTTGTGGTTTGCTTCTTAGCCAAGCTGGCAGTCTCTGTCTTTTAATGGGTGCGCTTAGACCATGCATGTTGAATATCATTATTGATATGTTTGAATTAAAATCCGCCATCTTGTTAGCTATTTTCTACTCACTCATTCCATCTGTCTTTTCTTCTTTTCTCTTTCTGTCTTAACTTTTTTATAATTTCAATGTATCGTCACTGTTGACTTATTATTTATAAACCCTCAAGAAAATCTTTAGTGGTTGGTTGCCCTAGGGCTTACGATGCACATCCCTAGTTACTCAGAGTGTGGCTTCATGTAACATTTCACAGCTTTCCATGCAGGTTCAGAAGGCTGCTGTTCGCATGCATCCACTTCTGAGCTCATTCAGGTAGCAGGCCAAATGTAATTTCTGTGGCTGTAGGACTGAGGTTCCAGATCCCGGTGGGCTGTCAGGCAGGGGCTGGACTTTGCTTCTGGAGGCTGCCCACATTCTCTCTCCTGCTTGCCATGAGTTGCCTGTCCAGCAATAAAAGATCAAGCTCCTCCCATGCTTTGAATTTCTGACTTCCTTTTTTTTTTTTTTTTTTTTGCCATATCTCTTTGCCCTCAACTAAAGAGAGTTCTCTGTTACTTTTTTTTTTTTTTGACAGGGTCTTGCTGTGTCACCCAGGTTGGAGTGCAGTGGCCCCATCTCAGCTCACTGCAACCTCTGCCTCCTGGGCTCTAGCGATCCTCCCACCTTAGCCCTCCCAGTAGCTGGGACTACAGACATACACCACCACGTCTGGCTGATTTTTTGTAGTGTTTGTAGAGACAGGGTTTCACCATGTTGCCAAGGCTGGTTTGGAACCCCCGAACTCAAGCAGTAGGCCCACTTCAACCTCCTAAAGTGCTGGGATTACAGGTGTGAGCCACCATGCCTGGCCACATTTTCTGTTTTTAAAGGCTTTTGTAATTAGATTTGGGCCACCCTGATAATGCAGTATAATCTTCCTATTTTAAAATTCATAATCTTAACTATATCTGCAAACTCCCTTTTGCCATGTAACATACCCTCTTCACAGATTCAGGAATTAAGGCCTGGACATCTTGGGTTGGGGGACATTCTGTCAATCACAGATATCAGTCCTTCTGTCTCAAGAACTTTCTTTAACATTTCTTGTGGTGTATATCACTGTCAATGATTTCTCTCAGTTTTTGTTTGTTTATTCTGCATTTTGAAAGATACTTTTGCTGGGTATAGAATTCTGGGTTTACAGTTTTCTTTCTTTTAGCACTTAAAAATATCACCTGTTGTCTCCTGACTTACATGGCTTTTGATGAGAAGTCTGCTGCATTTTTGCTTGTTCTGTATGTTAGAGCTCTTTTTTCTCTCACTGCCTTTGCAAATTTCTCTTTGCCTTTTGTTTTCAGCTATTTGGGTAGTATATGCCTCGTTATTGTTGTTTTCAATCTTTTTTGGTGATCTCTGAGCTTCTTGGAACTATGCCTTACTGTCAGTCGGTAATTTTAGAATATTCAGCATTATTTGTTTGAATTTTCTTCTGTCTCATTTTCTTTCTCTTTTCCCTCTGCTATTTCAATAATATATTTGTTAGACATTTTCCTACAGCTCTTAGATTGTCCCATTTTTTCTTTTACTCATTTTTCTTTTGTGTTTCAGTTTGGGTAATTCTACCTGTCTTGAAGCTCACCGATTCTTTCCCTGGCTGTGTCAGTTCTACTACTGAGGTCCTCAAAGGCATTCATCATCACTATTGTGACACTTTTCATATCTAGCATTTCCAATTGATCCTTTCTTATAGTGTCTACAACTTCATGTGTAGTGTAAGAATCTGTAATTCTTTGTCCCAAATTCCTGTCTCCCACCATTGGTGCTATGATATTTCATAAATAAGCACACAATACACTACTACTATTTCTGGTTTAGATAATCAATTATCTTTTGGAGCATTCAAAAACAAGAAAAAATGAATTTTATTTTACCTTCACTTATTCAATTTTCAGCACTCTTTATTTCTGCTAAAATTACCTATCTTAGTCATCTCAGGGTGCCATAGCAAAATATCGTAGACTGGATGACTTGAACAACAGAACTTTATTTCTCACAGTTTAGGAGGCTGGGAAGTCAAGGATTAGGATACCAGCTGGTTCTGTTCCTGGTGAAGGCTCTCTTCCTGGCTTGCCTGTGGCCATCTTCTCACTGCACTCTCACATTGCCTTCCTTGGTGCATGCACACGGAGAGAGAGGAAGGAAATGAGGGAGGGATATTGTTCCCTTCATATAAGGACAATAATCCCTCACAAGGGCCCCACTCTAATTATCTCCCAAAGGCTTCTCTCCAAATGTCATCACATTGAGGGTTAGGGCTTCAACATACAAATTTGGGAGGAATGAAAACACCCTGATTATAACATTACCTCTCTGAACTTGCATTGTCTTCCTATTTCATCAGGGCCTTTAATGTGTTAATCACAGTTACTTTAAATTCCCCATCATTTAGTTCCAACATCCATCCAACATATGACACTCATATCTGAATTATTTGGTTTTGCTCACTGCTTTGTCTTTTAGGTGTGTATTGTTTTTCTTGCCTTTTTCTATTCCTCATAATTTTGTATTGAATGCTAGACATCTTGAACGGGAGGTCAGAAACTAAGGAAAGTACTTTAAAGTTAGAAAATGATGATGTCTTTACTTTGGCTAGGTGTTTAGGGTGGTGGTTTGGATTAGTCTAGTCAGTAGTTCGGCTGGGGTTGAGATTTGTCATTGCTATGGTTATCCATGGTGTGCTGCATGCTTGAAATTGGTCTAGTGTTAGGGATGGCAGCAGTGGCCCATTTGGAGTGGCTTCTGCAAAGATACCACCACCTGCAACAGGGGTAAGCATGGCCAGGGTTGCATGCTCTGTGAAGTTGGTGGGAGCTGGGAACAGGCGGGAGCCCTTCCCCCTACCAAGTTGGCAGGGTGGGAGCCCTGCACTCCTGGGTGCAACTGCACCTGCCAGCTATGGCTCCAGACCCAGGTATCGCTGACCTCTTGGGGGCCCAGGAAGCCCCCTTCCTCCACAGGCTCTAAGGTTCCTGCTCCTGCCACCTGGCTTCTCCCTGCTCCCAGCACCCATTTGGGGCTGGAGCATAGTTGTGGCCAAGCCTGGGTGCTGTTACAACCTGGTTGGGTTTGCACACACTCAGGGCTGTGCTGACATGCCAGCCCCCTGTTGTCTTGGCTTCCTCCGAGCTTTGGGTGCCAACGAGTATGGGAGGGAGGCTGAGGAGGTGCTGAGGGCACCTCAATATGGGCCTCTGGGCATCCCTTCAGCACAAACAGCGTGAGCATGTGGACAACATGTTGATGGTGGCAGGAGGCAGACAGGCTCCTTGGCAGAAAGGGGTGGGTCCCTGGTGAAGCCCTACCTTCAAGCCAGGGATGGCCTGAAGCATGGGGGCTGGCTGTCAGTTCTGAGTGGAGTCCACAGCCTGGAGTGAGAACTTATGGTGCTTTTTCTTGCCCACCCATGGCCACCCATAGACCAATCAGCATGCGCTTTCTCCCTTCTGAAGCCCATAAAGACCCTGGATTCAGCCAGACTCAGAGACATTGGGACTACCAGCTGTGGGACGGAGCTACCCACTTCAGGTCTCCTCAACTAGTCAGGACAACTGGCCTGTGGGAAGGAGCTACCCTCTGTGGGCCTCCTCTCTGCTGAGGGCTACACACTGGTTGAGATGACCCACTTGCAGAAAGGAGCTGTCCACTCTGGGTCTCCTCTCCACTGACAGCTGGACACTCATCACGATGAGCTGCCTGCAGATAGCAGCTACCCACTCCAGGTCTCCTAAGAGCTGTCCTGTCGCTCAGTGAAGCTCCTCCCCGCCTTGTTCGCCCTCCAATTATTCTCATACCTCATTCTTCCTGGATGTAAGACAAGAACTCAGCACCAACCAAATGGCGGGACTGAATGGGCTGTAACACAAGCAGGGCTGAAACATGTCCCCGGCTTACCATGTTGCAAAGAGAAGGTGAGAAGAGCTGTGGCTCTTCTGGGAGCCCAGACCTCAGGGCTCCCTGACTCTGAGGGCTGTGATATGCTGTAACACCCTCTTTGGGGCTCTGGAGTTCCTGGTGTCCCTGCTAAGGTGCCATCACATTCCCCTTGTCCAGATGTTGGTGCCTGCAATGGAATCTGCTTGTGGTACGTCTGGTCCAGTTTCAGCCTCTCACAGAGCTGGCACCTGTGCCGGCGCCTGGGGCTGCCTGCCCTGCCACAGCAGCCAACATGCCAGGCTGTGTACAGTGGCTGGACCCTGCGCGTGCTCGCCCACACACCCCTCGCCACTCTGCGGCTGGCTCACCTTTGGCAGGTGTGGAATCTGGGCCAGTATCATGAGCTGAGCGCAGCCTGCTAGGCTGAGTGGGTAAGACAAGCCCAGCTGGTGTGAGCAAAACCCAAGCAGAGGTGCTGCTGGCCACAGAGGTTTCCGGCTGGCAAAGTGACACCCAAAAGATCTTGTGACATTAGCTTGTCTTTAGAGTAGGGCTGGTTTTCCAGAGGGTTTTTCTCTGTGTCTGTTATACCCTCAGCTGTGGGGCTTCTTGGCCCTGGGTCTCCGTGAGAGTCTGTCTTTGCAGCTCCCTCAGAAGTATCCCACTGTGACTTTGACTTGATGCCTGCTACCTGGTGAAAGGGAAAAGAATGTGCCCCGCAATGTTCTCATCATGCTCAGTGTTAGGCTGGACCGAATGCAGACCCTGCATCCCTGGGTCTCACGGGTGTGGCTTTCAGACGTGCTTCTGCCCTTCGGCAGGTGTTGTTCTGGACCCAGAATGTACACCTGTCCTCCCAAAGGTAGATTGTTTTGTTGCTCTTCCCTCCCTCTAACCCCAGGTGCAGTGGATTTGACAAATGCTTTAAAATATAAGTAATTTGGTGCTCCCCTCCCCAGTTTAAGGCTTTCGTTCCAAAGGAGACAGGAAGGGTCTGGGTGGGGTTTTGTGTTCCTCCTGCAGAGGCTGCTCCCCCGCTGCCCAGAAGTATTCCAGTGTTGGCCTTTACTTAGCGCTTTTTTAGCCTGTGCTGGCCAAGAGCATGTGTTCGCTGACGTTCTGATTATGCTTCAGTACAAGTTTTCTAGGCTTATGCTGTGAGGGAAGTTTGCTCAAGACTCCCCTTGTTCTCCCTGAGTGTCTGATTGGTCTGATGTAGGAAAAACTACAAAATGGTAGGAGCAGTCTACATCTGTGGCCCCTAAGGGCTTGTGCTCTCCCACCAGCTTCTCCTCATGGTGTCTGGCTGCATCTGCCCTTGGTAAGCAGGTACCTGTGTCTTGTCTCTTGCCTCTGCCTTGGGCCCCCATTTCTCCTCCAATTCCTAGTGAAGCCATGTCCTTTGACTTCAGTGTTCTCATGGGTTCAAGAAGAGTCATAAATTTGTAGTTCGCCTTTCTTCTTGTTATAAGGGTGAAAGCGATAAATATTCTTTCCAGCTCTCGACATCCACAAGTAGAAACTGGGATGGCGTTTGGATTTTGAAATCTACTTATGCTTTTGAGTAGAACTCGTAGATCAAGAAAGAAACCTGTTTATATGTTGAATAGATACCTGTAGACCTATTTTTTAAATGGCTGTATGGCATTCTATCTTATAATTATGTGATAGTTTATCCCCTTTTTCTATTACAATTGCGCTTGCACACATGTCTTGTGTAAACTGTGAGTGTTGGTCAGAGTATATCTTAGTGGACAAACTTCTAGGTTTTATGACAAAGGCACTAAAAATTGCATGACATTAAAAAATCTAATGCATGACATTATATGTATATGTATTTGTATATGTGTATGTGTATGTATATATAGAGAGACAGGGTCTTGCTCTGTCACTCAGGCTGGAGTGCAGTGGTATGATCACAGCTCACTGAAGCCTTAAACTCTTGGGCTCCGGTGATCCTCCCAGACTCCCATACTCAGCCTCCAAGCTGAATATGGGAGGATCACTTGAGCCAGGAATGTGCACACTCAACTAATTTTTAAATGTTTTATAGAGACGAAGTCTTGCTATGTTGCCCAGGCTGGTTTTGAACTCCTGGCCTCAAGTGATCCTCCTATCTTGGCTTCCCAAAGTGCTGGGATTACAGGTGTAAGCCATCATACCCACCCTGGTTTCTTACATTTTAAATTTACCATTCCCTGATTACTGGTGAGACTGGGCACGTCTTTGGATTTTCATTGGCTATTCTGGATTTCTTTCTATTCACCAACCTGGATGCTTAAAAAAATACTCTTTATATACAGAATGCCTGTAGAAAGGTATAACAAGCATTAACGTAAGGGTGACCTTGGAGGAGGGAGGTGCGTCTTGGGGTCAGACAGGAAACTTTATGTATCCCGTTCTGATTTAAAGAAAATCATGTGCATGTATGAATTATTTAGGTGGGTAAATTAATATTTACAAACCACTCTGAGACCAGTCAGTCCTAAGAACTGCCATTAGTTGAATGAATGGAAGTTCAGAGCCAGGGCCAGCATTGCTGGGAGCCTGTGAGCAGGAAGCAGGAAATAGGACCAGGGAAGGGACAGAATCTACAGAGAGGCAAAGGGAGCAGTGGCCAGCGGGGAAGAGCTAAAGGACCAGTGTGGTCAGAGTAACCTCCTTGGTCCCTGGGATGGTTTTCCACACCCAAGTTCCCAGGAGGTCCAGCCTGCTTTCTCTTTTCTTTTCTTTTCTTTCTGTTCTTTTTTAAATTTTCTTCTTTTCTTTTTCTATCTTTTTCTCTTCAGAATAAATTCTACTCTGATTAGAGCCAGCTTCAGTTTCTGTTGCTCATCGCTGTAAGTACTGTGGCTGGCACATTGCACCAGAGGGCGGGGGTCATTTCACAGTTAAGAGCAAGGTTCTGGCACTGCTGTGCCTGGGTTCAAACCCTGGCCCTGCCACTCGCTAGATGTGTCACTGTCATCTAGGTGCTTTGCTGGTGAATAGTATTTTATTATATTTATCCATTCTTCTGCCGATGGGCTTTTGGCAATTTCCAGCATTTGGCTATCACAAATGAAGCTGCTGTGAACATTCTAGTCCATGTTCTTTGGTGAACATGTGACATTTTTGTTAGCCAGAAATGTGAGAACTGGTTTGCTTGTCATAGATAGGCATTTGTTCAGTTTTATAGATACTGCCACGCAGTTTCTCGAAGTCCTTTTGCCAATCTGCACTCCCCCAGCAGCGTGTGCCAGCTCCAGCTGATTCACTTCCTCACCAGCACTTGGCACTGTCTGTCTTTTTTATGTTAGTTTAGGGTTTATTGCATTTTTAGAGCTGTTGGGGTAGGGAAGCTTACAACAAGGAGAATCATTGAAGAAACATGAGTGATGCTCGCCTTGACCTTGCTCAGGGGAATCGGCTTAGGAAATGGGCTGTGAGTACTTCTTGTCCTCCAGGCAAGAGAGAGGCTTTGCCAGCGGAGAGCGAGTTCTCATGGAAACTGCATTTGCAAATGAGTAAACTGGCATCACAGTTTCATACACCTGCCTCATGGACTTAGTTAACATGTGCTTGCCCTGAGAGATTAGCTCCTAGTCCATTGCTGTGATCGAGTGTTTAAACTCGTGCCGGTGAAAGCCACACACGGGGAGGAAGACATCCTTTTTCACCACAGAACCCAGTCCACCCACTGCAGACTTACTTCACTCCTCATCTGGGATGACTTTGTAGAGTATTATTCCTGTCTTATAGGAAAGGAAATACATACATTTAGAGAAGTCAGTGGTAGAAAAAATAGCTATCTTTTACTAAAAATACAGAATATATTAAACATATCCTATTGATGATCTTAATCATCTCAAGAATCCAATGAAACAGTTATTCTAATTTTTTTTTAACAAATTAAAAAAAAAGTCCCTGGAGCTCAGAGAGGTTACATAAGTTGCCAATGGTCTCACAGCCGGAAAGTGGTAGAGCCTGGATCCCAGCCCACCTGCAGTTGCCTCCCAAGCCTGTTCTCGTCACATGCCAGCCTCCCAAACTCACATTCTGTTCTGCTGTTCCAAGCCCTATGGCCTCTTGCCGTGGCGGGGATTCAGAGACTGGCTTGGGGGTCGTCCTAGAGCTGCTTCCAAGTCCTCTTCTAAGGACTAGGGAACCTCTTGGATGAGAAGAGTTGAGGTGGGTGCTGAGATGGAAAAACATTTGAAAGTGAGTCCAGAGGGGTTGCAAAATGGAAGGGGCCCAAAGTGGATTCGATGGGCCCAGAGCCACGCTAGGAGCCTCGAGGCTGGGACTTGGGTGGGGGCGTCAGAGTGAGCCTAGGAGATTGGAGAAAGATGCAGCACTGGGCCATGTCTTGAGATCAGATTGCACTGGAACAAATACTAGTACGTTTCCCAGTGGAGGGAAGAAAAGTATTTGTATGGATGTGGCCCAGCATAGAACAGAGGCTTAAAATGGAAGAAAGAAGAATCTGCGATTGGGTAGTCCTGCTGAGCAGGCATCCACTGCAAATCCTCAGACAAAGCTTGGGCATCCCCTCGTGGCCATCGGGATCCTGAAGCCTCAGGTTCACCTTTGTCCTGAGATAAATAGAAGCCTTGCGGGATAGTGTTTGTTGATTTCAAGCTGCCAAACTGATGGCACTGAACTTGGAGTAGGGAGGCGGGGCTAACAGCTCTAGCCATCCTGGGAACTGTGGCTGGCGTGCCCTGGCAGGGTTTGGGCTCTCAAGTCTACCTCTCACTTCCCTGGGAACACTCTGCACCCATCGAAGTGCAGTGGACAGGTCAGCCCTGGCACGGGGAGAAGGCGGGAAGGAGAAAGCAAGTGCAGGAGCTGGTGGGGCAGAGTAAAGAGCCACAGACCTGGGTCAAGTCAGAATCCATCACACACTAGCTATGCAGCCTGGCCACGAGAAATAGCCAGTGTCCACTTGGGGGGCTGTTAGAAAGATTAGAGCCCTCAGTGCGCTTTCCAGTGCATAGAGACACTCAGTAAGTGACACTTGGTAGCGTTTTCCTAGTCAGCTCTGGCAGGGGTCACCTAGAGGTCCATTGAGCAGGTTCCTTAGCCTCACAAGTCCCCCACACCACAGGCTGCCCGGGAGGTCCATGGAGAGGCCAGATGCAAAACATTGCGTAGGAAGAATGGATTCTTCTGGGAATCGCAGTTGCGTTGCCTCTGGGTGGATGGGTCATGGGCTGGGGAGATGGCATGAGAGGAAGCTCTCGGCCCTGGGCATGTCCTGGGTCTGGACCTGAGGCACACATGGGAAGGTCACAGAGCTGTGCACTTAAGATTCGTGCACTTCTGTACTGTGTGGTATGTGTGCTTGCCCTCCGTTTAGAAAAACTAACTTAGCGCACTTTTCTCTCCCTGTTGGATGGACAAAGACCTCTTTAAGCTTGGGCACCCAAGGAAGGGAAGCGTAGCGTCAGAACAGAGAGTGGATCACGCTGTCGGGCTCAGCATGAGAGGCGGACCGGCTGGGCACGGCACCCAGTCCTCCCTCCCAGCGCTGACTGCAGTTCCGGCCAGGGCTGAGGAAACTATGGGACCATGAGTGGATGGAAGGGTAGAAGCCTTCCTGTTTCCTGGTAGGTCAGCAGACAGGGCAAGTTAGGAAAAAGCGCTGAGCTTCCAGCGCATGAGGCGCCACACTGGGTCTGCCAGTAAAAGGAAACCCAGTTGCTCAGCCAGACTTTGAAAAATATGATTTGGTCCCTGAGTAGAAACAGATGTTGTTTCCTGTTACAGAAATGAGCTGTAGATCTTCCACACACACACTGGCAGCCCACGCATTTCGTTCTCCCTCCAGGATCCGATCCATGAGGCAAAAGCAAATGGAAAGAATTCCAACTTCATCTTCTCTGTCATTCGCCTTGTGAGAAGTGGACGGAAAACATGTTTTTCCTGCTGCACTATATTTCATCATTGTTTCCCTTCCCTTCGCCATAGCAGCTGGAAATGTCATGCCGGTGCCCTCCAACACTCCTCTCCACCGTACATTCAGAGAGCACAGAGGCTGTTCACGAAAGGACTTTCTGTTTTTTCTTTTTTTTTCTTTTGAGACAGAGTCTCGCTCTGTTGCCCAGGCTGGAGTGCAGTAGCACGATCTCAGCTCACTGCAACCTCTGCCTCCCAGATTCAAGTGATTCTCCTGCCTCAGCCTCCTGAGTAGCTGGGATCACAGGTGTGAACCACCACACCCGGCTAATTTTTGTATTTTGTTTTAGTAGAGACAGGGTTTCACTATGTTGATCAGGCTGGTCTCAAACTCCTGAACTCGCGATCCACCCGCCTCGGCCTCCGAAAGTGCTGGGATTATAGGCTTGAGCCACTGCACCCGGCCTCATGGAAGGACTTTCTTTGTCATTAGGTGTGAGGGGATCAGGGCTGCTGGCTGATTGATTGACTGATTGTATCTCAGCTCCCACCCATGTAATTTGTCCAGTGTTGGAAAGTGGCATTTGCTTCTTTGTCCAGGCAAACAAGAGTTGCTGGAAATACAGATGTGCAGATGCTAACGCGATGCTTTCAGCCACCCGGGCGGCTCCCTGTGCAGTGGGCAGCATCTGTCTGCAGTGCTTTGCTCACTCCTCGCCTCCCGGTCCCCTGCAATGGCAGCCCTCCTCCCCCCTGCCAGGATGCCCCTCCCCTCTCCTTCAAGGTGTTCACGCTCTCTCTCTCTCTCTCCCCCATTTTGTGGACATAGTTACACCTTCTAAAGGATTTTCACCAAGAATGTCAATATTTCTTTGACATTCTTATAAGCTGCCCCGGAAGACACCACAGGGCAAATAATAATACTGTATCTGTTTTGACAGTTTGAGCTATTATTTATCTTTATGGGGAATTAGACCTGAGGTAATGATTTTCTCAGATGATGCTACGCACAGCAGAGGGTGACAAGGGCATCCTAGGGCCTGCCTGGGTTGTCCAGCAGCGGGGAGAAGCAAAGTCATGAAAAACCTTGCCCAGGGAGGCTGACAGGAGTGCCTCTGCCGTGGCAGACTCCCCAGCCCGGGGCTTTTGGGTACAGCCTGTGCAGTAGCGCTTGGTGGTCACCAGCTCACCCCAGTGTTCGACTGAGGGGATGCTACTATCAAGTCACAGCTTCAGAGGGCAATGCACAGGACAAGCTTTGGAGCTTCAGTTCCCAGCGGGATATTCTGCAGCAGTGGAGAGGTTCGCATCTGCTCTGCAACGTGGTGGCCCTCAGGTTGGGACTGTGCTGTTGGGCACTCATGATGTGGCCTGTGTGGATGCAGAACTGAATGCTAATTGTATTTATTTTTGATTAGTTTACAGTCACATTTACATAGCCACATGTGTTTGATGGCTACTTTATTGGAAGTACAGCTTTGGAGAATGGGAAGAAAAGAATCTGAACTATTTACGTTTATTTTCATCTAAGAAATGGGGAAATTAATGTTACCAATATGTGGTGTGCAGAGCAACACTGGGACCCTTGCTGCATTTGTGTCTCGGTGGTCACTGCCATGCGGATGGGCGGGTGTCCTGGGGAAAGTCCCCAGCCACAGAGGGGCAGTGGTGCCTTAGTGGCTTTTTTTGGGATCTCATAAATAGCTGTAGGGTACTTGTTTTACTGGATTTACAAATTATCTAGTTTTAAGGAAAACTAATCCTTGCTAAGGGAAGCTAAACAGAAACCTGCATACAATCACAGCCTGACACTGTTTGTGAAGATGCAAACTTAAGCAAACAATGTTGGACGACAAAGATGGCCTTTCTACCCCTCCCACGAGCTGGTGTTGGCCGCTCTACAGGTTTCAACAGTGACAATCTCATCACGTCTGACAAGAAGGCCGCACAGATCACAATGACCAAGACTATTTGAGTTCTGGATTTACATGCCCAGTCACCAAGGGTGACCCACTCCGTAATTATATGCTGTGTCTTGAAATACTAACAGTCTCAAATCAAGATAAACAAGACAGTCTAGTACTAGACACTTGGAGATGGAGACAAACTCTTATCATTTGTAAGATCCTCACTACAGTACATGATACAAATTCAGGAAGCGTGTGATAAATTTCCAGAAGCCTCTTTTGAGTTTTTGGACTTAGTAGCAATTTTAGTCGAATACTATTGAGGAAACACTTCCAGCTGTGGTTCAAATTGCTGAAATACAAAGAAAATAACAGAGTGGCAAACCAAAATGCATTTCCTTGTCATAAAATACTGTTGGAACGCATGTGGGAAACGTCGCTGAAGACTGAAGGAAATAGGATAGAACAGGCTACATCGTGTGGGAGATTTGCCACATGCTTGGAGCAAAGTATAGATGTTCCCTTTTTAACTTCTTATTTTAAAAATAATTTCAGATTTACAGGAAAATTGCAGGAGTACAGAGAGTTCCCACATACCCTTCAGCCAGTCCCCCTAATGTTAACACTTACATAACCACAGTACAGCAATTGAAACAAGGAAATTAACACTGACACCACACTATGAATGAATTTTCAGGCTTTATCTGAAGTTTAACAGGTTCCCATTCAAGTCCTTTTCCAGCCGGACCCCATCCCGGATCCCACGTGGTGTTTGCTTGTGGGGCTTCCTTTGACTTCTCCAACTTGGACAGTCATTCTCAGCTCCTCTCATGGAGGTGGCGGGTACATGAGGTTGATAGGATCTGCTGGTGATGTTGAACTTGATCTCTGGGGTAAGGGCCTGTCTAGCAGATTTCTCCTATAAAGTTAATATTTTTCCTTTTGTAATTAATAAGTATCTTGTGGGGAAACACTTTGAGACTGCAAATATCTTATAATCTTGTTTCTAATCAAGGCCATATATATATGTGTGTGTGTGTGTGTGTGTGTGTGTATCTCCAATGTGTCTTGACTCATGATATTTGCTGTATTCTGTTTAAAAAGCAAAATTTTAAAAAGATATATTTGTCCCTGTATATCTAAAGAAAGATGTGCCATAGAACATATGTTCTTACCAGTATTTATTACAACAAAAAGTTTTTGATGAAAAAACTATTAGCCTCATGGACTGAAGTTAACAAAACAATGAATCTGGGGTGAGATCACAGTTGCTACAAGACACGTGAAACTCACCCATTGTGTGCTGCCTGAAGTTACAGCAAGCAGAGTGAGCCAGGTGCCACAGATCACCAATATGTTGATTTAAAGATAAAAAACAGACATTAAAATATAAAACTATTTATAATACTTTGTAATGAGGTGGGAACGACCATGAAAATACTTTGTACCACATAAAGTTATTCTGGATAAATTGTAGCAGGGTAGTTAGAAAGGTGTTGAACTTAAAGATGAATTACACAGTTTTCTTTTACAAAAAACCCAGTTGTTCAAAATTTGTGAACTATTATTAGAAAAACAAATGTGTTTGTTAAAAGTATGTTTCTTGGCAAATGCAAAAAAAAATCACAATAAACGGTTAATTTGTTCCTTCAAAATATGTGATTTTAAAAAATAATGAGTAAGAAAGTAACATCTTTTGGGGAAAAAAACGAGAGAACCTCTTGAAAGCAGATGGGCTAAAATTTTTATTGTTGCCAAAAATGATGTCACCTGTGAAAATGTTCCTGTCTGCATCCTTGAAAAAATAGTGTTATCATTTTCTATCTTACAATCCTCCCAGCAACGATGAGTTTAAGTCCATTTGTTAAAAAACACAACCATGCATTGTTTAATGATGGAAATACATTCTGGGAAATATGTCCTTAGGTGATTTTGTCATTGTGCAAATGACAGTGTACTTACAAAAACCTAGTGATACAGCTTACTGCACACCTAGTATGCCCCCATGGCTTCTAGGTCACGAACCTGAACAGGTGTGCAGTAGGCTGTGTATCACTGCACTAGTATGTACCATACATAGTATGGATGGTACAGCCTATGGCTCCGAGGCTACAAACCTGTTCAGCATGTGACTGTATTGAATGCTGTAGACAACTGTAATACAATGGTAAGTTTGTATGTAGACATACCTAAACATAGAAAAAGGAATAAGAAAAACAGAGTGTAATAATCTTACGGGACCACCATGGTATATGTGGTCTGTTGTTGACTGGAACATCATTAGCTGGTACATGACCATATTGAAATGTAAACCTTCTGATCAGTTTGCCAGAACAGCTAATTGGTATCAGGAAAAATATTTACTAGCTGAGTTTCAACAAAAAATGTTTACATAATTGGAAGATGAAATTGAAACATGAGTAACACGATTCAATAAGTCCATTATGCATTACTATCTGGATCTGTGCTTCTTCGAGAAGTACTTTAGATCAGTTTGACAGCCACTAAAATCAAGTACTGAAATTAACAGAACTGAGAATCAGACCTTCAGATGCTGTATCAGAAAATGTTAAAGTAAGATTCTCAAAAATAGTGAGGTGTGTTCAATCACACTGCTTGCCACTAAAAATATGAACAATAGTACTATTTTAGTAAGCATAAAAGGTTTTAATATGACAAATAATCTAAAATTACTTTAGAGTACTGTTTAATTTTAAAATCATACTTTAGACCTTTTATTGTTTTATAATATACATCATATGCCAGCATGGTGGGACGTATAGTTTATAGATACCTATGTGTGCATTGGGTGGGTTTGCTCAAACATTTTCACAGATGGGGTGTAAGATAAAAAAACATTATAAACCACTGCACTGAAGGTGGTAAACCAAATACTATCTTGACTGTATCGCAGAGTGAATTTTTACATGCATTATCTAATTCTCACAACAATGAGATGCAGGTACTATTTTTCAGGCAATAGTTGTGCCTAGTTTTTAGTTCAGGAAACCTGAAACCTAGAGAAGTTAAGAAATGTATTTGTGTTTTCAAAGCAGTGAGGGATTTGCAAGGACTGGAAACCAAAGCTTGTGACTCTTTTCATGTCATGGTTGTGACTCAGAATGGAGACCGTCCTCAGGGCTTCACGGTGTGTTCTAAAAAGGACTTTCTGCTTAACATGCAGCCTGAAATCGTAAAATCAGCAGTGACCCTTAAAGGAATGCTTGCCAATGCGCCTTCACATGCTGGGTGTCCAAAAGATAGAAGTTGTACTTGTAAATTTACATCAACAAATAAACAGCACACAGTCCTTCTCTGAGCCATTCCCTAGAGAAGCAAGGCCACTCTTCTTAGCATGCGAAGCAGTTCATTCCTCACGCAGGAGAGCATTATGAATCCTAATTACTGCTTCACGTTTGTAGAGCACCTTCATGTGACCGGCTCATCTCATCACAGGTACTCTTAGGTGGAACGTTGCTTACCCTCTTTTTACAGGAGAGGAGACCCAGGCACAGAGAAGCTGACTGCCGCTGAGCGGCCAGTCCTAGAGCTCTCTGTCCCTGATCTCAACTCTGCCCACTGGATGGTGTATCTCCGACCCAAGGTGCAGCAGACACCTAGTTACTTCTGCGCAGCCACTTCAGAGAATCTCCTTCTGCGTATAGTAGATTTGCCTCTGGGAGTCATCTCTTAGAATGCAGGTACACTTTGGAAGAGATGGTGGCTATCATCCATTTATGCCTAAGTATTATTGAACCGATTAGGTTGCTTTCCAAAGCGTCAAATGAATAGAATTTTGTGCCAAAGAAAATGGGACAGGAGCCATGCCTATGATCTTGTGGGCAGAGAGGGAAAGTGGGCCAGGGCTCAGGCGCCTTGCAGGAATTTGGAGGGTGCAGCAGGGTTTAAAGTTCAAAAGTCACTTTTGGTATTTAGACCAACCTAATGAAGGAGGAGAAGATTCTTAGCCCCCATTTCACAGATAAATTAACTGAGGCTCAGAAGGGAACCTAATGTAACTTTCTCAAGGTCACATAACTCTTAAGAGGTCCCTACAAACATTGAGTCTACTTTTTTTTCCCCTTTTCTCTTTTGGAACAGGGTCTCTGTCACCCAGGCCGGAGTGCAGTGGTGTGATAACAGCTCAGTGGAGCCTGGACCTCCTGGGCTCAGGGCATCCTCCTGCTTCAGCCTCCTGGGTACCTGGGATCACAGGCGTGCATCACCACACCCAGTTAATTTTTGTTTTTTTCTTTGTTTTGTTTTTGTAGAAATGGGGTCTCAGTATGTTGCCCAGGCTGGTCTCAAACTCCTAGGCTCAAGTGATCCCCCAGCTTCCCAAAGTGCTGGGATTATAGGCGTGAGCTACTGTGCCCAGCCATCAGTCTACTTTTTCATTTCTGTTGCTAATACCTCACTTCGGTGGCTCTTACTAGGGGTAGTTCTGCCTCCTTAGAGCTGTTTGGTGTCTGTGGGGACACTTTTGCCATCCTGATTATTGGCAGTGCTGCTGGTATCTAGGTAGGATATCTGGTGGGCAGGGCTAGAAGTGATGGAGGTTTTAGAATGTGCCAGGCATCTCCACACAGGAAGAATTGCCTTGCACCTGCCCAGCTTCCTAAAGGCCAGCTGGACATTCATGCAGAATGACTTGATCTTGTGCTTGTGAGTATTTGAGCCTAGAATGTAAAGCTGCATCCAGGTTCAGCGACAGACAACACAGCAGGGTGCTCAGAGCCCCCCTCTCCAAGGTGCACAGCCAGGGTTCAGACCCTCCCTGTGCAGTGGTGCCAGCGTCCAGACTTCCCCTGGGAAGTGGACGGAGGTCCCTTTCCAAACTCTCGGTGGTGCCTTGGGACTGCTTCTGCTTTGGAAGTATTTGTTCTTTATCTCTCTGCCCACATGCAAAAGTACTTATTAAAAAGCTGTCACGGAGTCTTGGGAAGTTTTTGTGATTGGATGTACCTGACCTCATATCTTGGTTCTCCTACCTTCTTGGGCAAGTAACTAAACTACTCTAAACCTTGGTTTCTTTATTTGTAAAATAGAGTAAAATGCCTTTTTCATTTGGCCATCCAGAGAGTTAAATGAGATCATATGTGTGTTTAAAGCACATGGGCCCATTTCCATTTGATTCTTTCATTTCTTCTTCTCCCTTCTTTCTGATAAAGGAGGACTTTAGTTTGCTTCCTGTAACTTAACCCATATTTAAACGGGAAGAGTATATTTAGCATTGAGAATATATTTTTTTCTGCAGCTGTCCTAGATTAAAATAAACAAAAATAAATAAATGAATGCCTACCATTCCGAGCAGCTCAGGGAGTATATTTAAGACTGTTTTGAAACTCTAATACAAGCACAGGCATACCTGCCCTGGCACTTTTGCACACAAGCCCCACACTGTCGGGGAGGACAGAGTGTATGTGGCTCCCAAGTGCATGTGGAGTCCCCTCCAGATCTGGGGAGGCTGCCCCATGTGGTGCTGGACAGTGGCTACATCAGGACCTGGAGGGGAACCTGGGACCTAGTCCCAGGCAGGGGGGGGCATTGGGCCACTAGTTATGAACATGTGGCTGGGAGAGGCCAGTGTCCACACACAGACAGCCCAAGTTGTTCAACTCCATTTGCCAACCCATGCCCTGCCCTGGCTTGACTGGTCCCCCTCTCCTCTTCTGCTACTGAAGTCTCTCCTGAAGCTGAGAACCAGTCAATGAGGATGACGGTGCCAGGGACAGAGGAAGCCTGTGTTGGTCAAGGATGTGCGAGTAGCTGTGACCTCCATGGGCAGTTTTGTCACTAAAAGACCTCATTCACTTGAGTACTTGAGGATGACCAAATAGAATCATTAACTTCGGTTATTTCTAGTTTGGTCTGCATTAGACCATGACCAAGGAAAGCTGTGCCAATGACAAGCCATATGCTTAAGTTTTCACCACAAAAAAAGTTACTTTTAGGCAGAAGTCATGATACGCTTTCCAAGAAATGGTTGTGGAATCTTGTCCAAGCTGTCGGGGGTTCGTTAAATGGACATTGGAGAGCAGTGGTGCCTGGTGGCTTGGCACAGGTTCAGATGGAGAGACAAAAAAAATGCCATAAAATAAGCAAAGCGTCAGTAGAGCCCAGAAAAAGTACCTGATTTTCCAGTTGGAAATAACCCAAAAACGTGGCCAAGAATTTATATTGATTTTTCAAGACCTTTCTAGGGAAAGAACTAGAGGATCCTGGTAAGCTTTTCCAAAATGACTCAGAGTCCCCGTTTCTGTTTCTTCTCAAACCTTGCTGTAATCACTGCAGGTCTGTTAAGAAACTCCACAAAACCTAGGCAGCCTTAATACAAAGAAATCTAGACACGCCATGGTTAAACTGCAGAAACCAAATCCTGTTATACAGTGGGCAGTGGGCTATGTGTGCCAGAGAGGGCTTGATCTCAGGGGGTCCCTAGGGGTCTCCTGGTGTGTGTGGTGTGTGGTTCTCAGAATATGACTGTCAGTAAAGTGCTGCATTGTCCAAGATGTAATCATTCCTTGTTTATTTGTTCCTGCTACCCTACACAGAAGTCGTCAGAGCCCTAGAAGGGCAGCTTGTTTTAATTAGAATTTCATGCAATTGAGGGAATTTAATAAGGTGGCTAGGATCTCATCTATTATATGTGTAATTAATATGCAAAAATTACTAACCATTTATGCCAACTACAAACAGAAGACCTGATGGAATAAAGGACAGCTTTTATAATAACAACAACGACTCGGGATACTACAGGATACTGCTGCTACTACAAAGTACTTCAGGATAAAGAAGAAGATAAAACAAGTGGAAAACCATAGTATGTTCACGGGTAGGGATCTACCTCATCATACAGAAATCTCTTCTCTGTAGTTTATTTATAAGTTAAGCTTGATCCCATTTGAAATATGAGAAGTGTTGAGGATCTTTTAAAATGAGAAAAACCAATTATAAACTTTATAAGACACATAAGTATGAGATTTATATGAACTGTCTCTGGAAAAATGCAGGAGAAATGCAGTCCATTGGCTGCTTCCTGGGAATGAAATAGGATGACTGGGGGAAAGACTGGGAGATTTATTTCATTGGCTCTCATTTTGATTTATTTTTGTTTTGAACTATATGAGTATATAATTTTTGAAAATAGAAAATCATTTAAAATAGTAGTATAGATATTAAGCAATCAAGAAAACCCAGGAAAATACTTAAAACAATAAAGATCCCATATATTAAAACGTATTATAACGTGGCATTAGTTCGTGAATAGAAGGATGGAACTATCTAGGAAGTCCAGAAAATGATGCCATATTATTATGTAATAAAGTGGCATTTGAAATTGGTGGGAGACGTGTGTGATCATCTGAAAGAGAAAGCTGGATTCCAACTACTCACATTTACAAAGTAAATTTCATATGGATGGAAAATTTACACATGAAAAAATGAAACCAAAGTAACAGAAAAAACTGGGAGAATTATTAAATGATCTCTGATTCAGAAAGGACCTTTTTAATTCTGACACAAAATCTTTAAGCCAGAAAAAAGATTGAGAAATTTGATCAACTCCCCAAACTCTCAAACTGAGTATTCCTGAATGGCAAACACCACCAGAAACAAATGATAATAAATTAGGAAAAATACATGTATTTCACATCAGAGGAAAATGGCCAACACAGTTAACTGTGTTGTGTGTTTTAAATATTGATTCCTAAAAATATTTAAAAAGGACAATAACTTAATAAAAAGATGTGAAAAGTACCTGAAGACTGTACACACATACATAACCAGTTCCTTGGTGCTCAAACTCCTTACAGTAAGGATGCAAACTAAAACAACACTGAAATATAATTTTGTTTGCTTAAGTTTGTTCCCACACTGTATTTGTAAAGATGGTTGGGGCAGGGGGAGGGGAATCGCAGTTTATCTTTGCTGCTGGAACTGTAAACAGGTAAAATTTCCATGGAAGGTTCTTTGACGACAGCTAACAAAATTTAATATGCATGAAGTCTTCAATCCGGCAACTCTACGTGTTTAGCCTATGGATCTACCCCAAGGGTGCGGAACGACTCCTGCACAGGTGCACTGAGCACGGTGGTATTTGTCAAAGCAAGAGAATGGAAATAATTGAATGTCTGTTAGTGGGGATGGTTCAACAAATATTGGTACTGCCATACGATAAAATGCTATGAAACCATTTCAAAGAGTGAGAATATATGTGCTGAAATGAAACAGTTTCCAATATAGAAAGTTTAAAAAGCTAATGTGAAGAAGTAAAAAGAACAACGAAAACAATGTGAAGTACATTTAGGATACTGTCGCTCATATAATATATATGTGTATACACTTATGTGTATATATGACATTTTTATACAGATAATGCATTATATAATACTTGCATTGCCAAGAAACTGGTAAGCGTGCTCATCTCTGAATGGTAGAAATATGCTGGAGGAATAGAGGGGTGTGCCAGTGCATGTTATATATTCAAGAAATGACAAAAATAAAATAGTAAAATAAAACAATTAAAAGCTTTAAATTTATCTTTTCAACAGCTTTTACTAAGCATCTTCATTGCTGGCCATCTATTAGATGACAGCATAAACCAGCAAGACAGATCAAGCTGAAGCAAAATTAAGACTGAGAGACGAAACCAAGGTTGAGCCCAGGTTGGGAAAGTTTAACCTCCCAACTGGGTGCTCAAGCCCGAATAGCGTCGCGGTGCTGGGGATGAGGTCTAGGAGAAGGGAAATGGGGGCACTTAAAGCCCAAAATCCATGAGCCATGCTGGTCTGTTTTAGGAAAGCAACATCTTGAGGCCTCATGGTGTTCTGTGCTCCCTGCTGGGAAACGCTGGGCTGGCTGGAGATTTTCATCTCGGGACCGGGGGTCTGTCCCCACACTGCCTGGCTGAACATGTCCGTGCTTTCCCAGCGTCGTTGACATCTCGTGTTTGTCTGGTGCAATACGTCAGGGCTGGGAAGATGGTCGTGGTAACAGCGTATTTGGCTCAGCAAAAGCTTTCATTGCATGCATCCATGGCCTCTTTACAAAGATGGGAACAGCACGTCTCAATAACACACAATGTCGTCTGGCTCTGATGATTCAGAAGGTGCCCCAGTGCCTCAGACTCATCATTAGAAGCCAATGATGGCTCTGTAGATGTAGTAAAGTCCAGGTAGCCGAAAGATTGAGTAAGGAAGCATTTGCTGGGAAATGGGGGTCTCCTGCTGCAGTGCTCCCCAGACATCTCAGGAACTGACCTTCTGCCTGGAGCCTCCCTTGACAATATGTCGCAGACTTCCTTGTCTCTAAGTTGAACACTGCCAAAATGATCCACATCCAAGGTAAGCTGGCTTCAGCTCGTCGGTTTAGTCCTGATCTCAAAGAAAAGAGATCCTCACCCTGGCTGAGAGCTCTGGCAGCAGCAGCTCTGCTACCTGGGGTGACAATGGCCACACTCCTTCAAAAGCCTGAAATTCCCGGGATGCCCTCCTTTTGAATGCAGTTAGGGAATATTATTTATATAACACCTGCCTCACAGATATTCATTAAGAGAAATGATGGATGCGGAAGTGCTGAGGACTGAGAGTAACCTACTAACACGGCCCCATCCTTAAGGGGCTTTTCCCATTTAGCCGGGGCTTGAGAACTGTGTAGGATGTTTACTTAGTGCTTTGAAAAAACTCACTGCAAGCCCTCAACAATCCTTCCATGTGGCTGTTAAAATTTTCTCATAGTTGCAGATGAAAAAAATCATTCGTGAAGGTTGAGCCATTATTCATGGCCACACAGCTCCAAAGAGGTGGAACTCGGAATTGAAGCCCAGTCGGTTGAAGCCAGAGCCGCAAACGTGCTCCCCGCTGCGGCACGGCCTGGCCGACACACTCACGGGTGCTGGGGCCACTGCACGCATGACAGTGCCCAGAGCATGCACTTACTCTCCGAGCCCTTCCCTCCACGGCCAGGCCCGCAGCGAAGCACAGGGAAGCCCAGCGCCCTCGCCTTGGTCCTTTGACACATGACGAGACCTCCTCTGGTCAGACGCCCCTGGATGCTGGGGCTTTCTGCCAAGCAGGGGCTGGGACGGTCACTTCCACCTGAGCCACGAGTCAGCACGCGTGGAGATGGAGCTCCGGGATAGCAGCCTCTGTCAGCCCCGCACGCAAGCACCTGTCCCCGCACACAGGCATCTGCGGCCCCGGAACTTAGCCCCCGCTGGCCTGCCGCAGTCTCCATTCCTTAAGCACCCAGAGATCCCTTTGCACTCCCCTGTGCCCACGTCTGCCCTGTTCTGTTTCATTCTACTCTGCTTCGTGCTTGTCTCAATTCCATTTCCGTAAGGGTTCAAGTCTTCAGTGTACTAAGGGGCCTCTGAGAGGCCATCTGGCCACCAGGACTGTCTTTCCTGCAGTGGAACTTTCCGGATTATCTTCCTTTCCCCGTCTGGCCTCCTGCCTCCTGCCTCCTGCCTCCTGCTGTCTTCTCGGTGTTCAGCTCAGGCAGGATCCCTCCTGCCTGCAGTGCGCACTTGCTGCCTCCTGCCCGGCTAAGTGAGGGAGGTTTCGGACAGATCCACTGGAGGGCAGATCTCCAGAGAAATCAGCCGGGGAACTGCCCAAGGTGACACGGATTGGCAAACCCAGGCCTCAGACATGGATCTTCTTTGGGTTCTTTCACCAGCCGGCTGTCTTCCCACTCCTACAGGAGCAACTGTATGGGGGCTGCATCCATTTTCAGTAGCTGCATAACCAGCTGAGTAGCTTGCAGCCATACATGCGTTCACTCATGGTTTCCGGGCACTTGTGCTGGGTCCACTGCCCGGGCTCTCACTAGGCAGGGTCAAGTGTTGGCTGGGCTGTGTTCTCATGTGGAGGATCCGAGGATGGGCTGGAAAAGAATCCACCTCTTTGGAAGTTCCCACAGGCCATTGGCAGAGTTCACTTTCTCTCTGAGGGCCCCAGGTCCTTGCTTGTCAGTGGCTGCCCTCAGTCTCTCTCCACACGGAAGTTTCCAGTGCAGCCTCTTACTTCATTAGCCAGCAGGGAGGCTCGAGAGCAAGTCGGCTGTGAGTGGAGGCCGGGGAATGTCCCTGGATCATGGGAGAGACATGCTATTCCTCTCCCATATTCTGTGGGTCAGAAGTAAGTCCCCCCACATCAAGGACAGAGAATTCCAGCGAGACATGAACACACCAGGAGGTGGGGACCCTGGTGCCACCTTAGTCTGTCCAGCAGGGGAACCAATTCCCAAATGAGTGCACGCACAGCCAAACACACTAATTCCAAACAACGGCAACACAGTCATGTGGTCAACAGTGTTTTATTTTATTTTATTATTTATTAAATGCTAGGCACTGGAAACATAGCAGAGAAGAAAAAAAAATCCCTGTTCTCATGAAGCTTAGATGATATTGGAGCACACTAAACCCACGAAGAGCAGTCACAGCTGTGCGCTAAGCCCTGCCTTCCTCTCAGTGTCAACAACACACGTCTACATGGTTTTGATGCTTAATTTTATGTGTCCACGTGGCTGGGCCCAGATGTGAAGTCAAACCTCATTCTGGATATCCCTGTCGGGATGTTTTTGGATGAGATGAACATTTAAACCCGTGCACTTTGAGTAAAGCAGGCGACCCTTGCTAGTGGGTGGGCTTGCTAGTAGGTCAGCTGAAGGCCTGAATGAAACAAACTAACCTCCCTGAGCAAGCGGGAGCTGCAGACATGGTCTTCCCAGGGTCTCCAGCCTGCTGGCCCAGCCTGCAGATTTCAAATTTACCAGCCTTCATAGTCACCTGAGCCAATTCCTTCAAAGTAATCTATAGATACGTATACACATATCCTGTTCTGGTTTTTTGTTTGTGCTTGTTTCTAGAGAACCTGCTATTGCAGTGGTGTATATGCATTCCATTCTGTGATGGGTAATATAGTAAGAGACAACTTTTATTAGTTTTCTTCCAAATATTCAATGTATTAATATGCTCAAAACCCTTAATTCAATTCTTTGAATCCTTCTAATTGGGGATGGGGTAAGGTTTGCAGAAGAAAATCCACCTAGAGCATCGTTTTCTGGAGGGCTTTGCGTCTGAGAAGGGGCTTCCTGGCGGCAGCATCTGCCCTGCTGCTGCTCACATCTGAAGCTTTCTTTTCTGCCAGCTGCTCCTAGGTCTCTGACCTTTCTGGCCTCTGCGTTTTTGTTTGTTTGTTTTAATTTCTCCCTCTTTTTCCCAGCCTCAAACCTGTCATCTCCATCTTGCTTTCTTTAATCACTGAGCCAGGTGCTCTAAGGCTTTGGGCTCCTTGGTACTTTACGATTCACCCCCGCCTTGGGGCCGGGCAGCCTCAGAGAATTTCCAGAGGGAAAAGTCTTCTGGTAACCAGATAATTCAGAGAAGTAGGTGTGTTTTTGCAACGTTAGTCAATATCTTGCGTCCTGCACGGGATTTTCCATCGACTTCTTTTGAGAGGCCTATAGGGTAGGTTGGGGTTAAGAAGGCTTTTCAGAACAGTGTGACGGAAGGAAGGGTGAGTGCATTTCATGGCCTCGTGACCCTTCTATGTCCTTGTTGGTGAAAAGAGAGGGCAGAGCTCTATTCCTGAGCATCAGGTGCCTTTCCCTGTGGTCACAAATGTGTAAATGGATCCATTTCTATTTACTTAAGGAATAAATATTGCTCTGGGAAGTGACTAAATAGCATCCCAGAAGCAGCGGTCATGGGGCCTTTGGACCAGCTGGGCATCTTCTAATCAAGGCAAGAGGGGGAATCATGCAAAAACAAGATGGGTCTATGCTGGAACATTTCCACTGTCAAATTCACCAAAAATGTGTGGCAGCCTCACTCCCCAAACCACAAAGCTCTGATTCACAGACAACCCTGGTGCACGAACAGCAGGGGCCCCATCCTCTGCCATTCACTCTGATGTTGACTTTGGAACCAGTCTGTGCGGCCACTTCCAGCTCAGAAGACCTTGATCAATTTACCTAACCTCCCTGCCACCTCAGTACTCTCATCTGCAAAATGGAAATGTTGCAGCAGCTCCTTCCAACAACACCTTGGAAAGGCAGGGAGCAAAGCCAGTTGTCACCTGTACAAACGTGTGTGGGACCACACAGGTTCCCACTGTGATGTTTGCCTTGACAGGGTGGTATTGCCACGTTTCAGGGTTTGGCTTCAATTTTATAGGCCCAGAAAGTCAGTAGATAGTACAGAATAATTGATCAAGTACCTAAGAATGGATGCTAAAAGAACTCACAAGAATCTGAGATGAGTATTAATTTACAGCAAGAATTGTAACCAAGTGGACAGGACAGAAGCGGCTGGGGCTCCCATGCTCCTTCCTTAAAGGCAGAGCTGTACGCAGGGCCAAGTGATCATTGCTGTGGGATTGGAGTTTGCTTGCTGGGTGTGAGTTGGGTGGAGGTGGGGCTGAGGCTGGACAACTCTGATGGCAGTGGTCCCTCTACAAGAACCAAGGCTTCTGTGGCACTGTGAGGAGGCCCTTATGGGCTTGGCAGGTCCCACAAGAGTCCCTGCCAGTGTGGCCTGGCTGGCAGCTCCCCCTCCTGCTGCTTCCCACAACCACATGCCCTGAAGTCCACAGTCATTGCTAAGGTGTAGTAAGGCAAACGGAGACCATAGGCTTGGAAAAGATAAAAATAGCAACCAGCAACACCAAACCCCAAAGCCCTCAAGGATATCAATTAATCCCCTTAAAAATAGTCTTCATCAGCCTCTTCTTCCTCTTCTTGTACAGAAAATGTTTCAACATTGAAGAAAAATAATACATATTTCTTACCAAATGTTTTATTATTGTTCCCCTTATGTTGCAAAATAGATTATACATATGTAAATGTACTCTTTACATATCTGTTTAAGGAAAAAGAATAAGGACAAACACCTGCATATGCACCCCTGGTGACACACCCCTACCTGTGGGCACCCTGACCTGCCCCTGGACAGGAGGCACCACTTGCAGGGCATGCAACCGTTCCTGTGCTTGTCCTTTGCGTTTTCCACTATGTATGTCTCAGTGTAGAAACGTCCTGCTCGGTTTTGTTGTTTGTGAAACTTACACAAATGGAATCTTACGTTACATAGTCTTTTATGACTTCTCTTTGCTCAAGATACATCATGTGAATTCAAGTGGCTTTATTTCATTCTGCATCACTGCTGTAGAGTGTTCTAACACAGAACAGACCACAATCTGTTTATCCAGCTTACTACTGATGGAGTTGTTTGTATTGCTTACATGTTTTTACTATTACAAACAATGCTGGTGTGAACATTCTTCTACACATCCCTACTACACTACTACATAAGGACCAGAATTTTTCCACGCATACAACAAAGAAGGGCTGTTATGGGCCATGGAACGGACATGCTCACATCTACCAGATAATGCCCAGTTCTTTCCAAGGTGGTCTCCCAAGTTTCCACCTTCCCCAGAATTGAGCACAAGTCCCTTTTTTGCTACATTCAAATTTCTGCCAGCATTCGCTGTCGCCCGATTTTTAGGTATAAAATGGTAGTTTATTGTTTCCTTTTCTGTGAATTGTCTGGTGGGGATTTTTGAGCACTTGTCTATTAGGTTGTTTGTCGTTTACCTTGTTGACTGATATGAATTCTCCACATCTGCTGGATATGAATGTTTTGTCAGGTACATGCCCAGGCATTCTTTTCTACTTCCTGGCTTGTCTTTTTAATCTCTTGGTGGGATGGTGTCCTTTGATGAGTAGAAGTTCTCCATTTTAACATAGTTCAGTTTATTGGTTATTTTCATGATTGTGTGTGTGTGTGAGTGTATTACGAGCCCTCCCTGCTGTGAGGTTTAGGAGATAACCTCTATCTCATCGTGTAAGAGTTTCATAGTGGTTTTTTCTTCACATGGAAGTCTTTAATCCATGTGGAATTGATTTTTAAAAATATAATGTGAAGTAGGGATGTAATCTCATTTTCCTTTGTTTAGTGCGTTGCCTCAGTACTACTTATTGAGTAGTGTTTATTTGCTGCTTACATACTTATGCATATGCTATTATTAAACAGGGCAGGCCTGCTTTAATGGAGGTCTGTTTTCTGGGTGAGAGTGGGCTTGGCCTGCTCTGTGGCACCACCCGTGTATTCATGGTCTTGCCCAGCTGCTTGTTCTAAAGACTTAGCTTTTGGAGTTGTCTTGAGTTTTCAGGGGGCACATCCCCAACCATGTCCTTCCTGAAGAACAAGGGTCCTGGCTGTACCTGGTCCTTCATTTATTTCCATGTAAGTTTGAGAATCAGCTTTTCAAGGTCCATAAGAAAAGAAACCTCACTGTGATTTAGATGAAATTGTATTGACTCTACAGGAGGTGTTTTTACTTTGTTATTGTTGTTTCTTAAAGTAATCTTATTCTAAAAGAAATGTAAGCTCCACGTAGAAAACAGTGAAGCACGGTGAAATACGGGAAAAAAGAAGCAGTTACTACATCACTTCGACTGCCACCGCCAGACAACACTGCTAGCATTTTAATGTCTTTTATCTTTAATATATATTTTATTATATATAAAATATCTATTTAATAAATATATGCATACATGGTGTACATTTGCATACACATGTATTTATAGATGCCACACACCATGTGTTCCCAGCTCTAAGAGGCCTGTTTGTCCCTGTTTTACTACCTCTGGATTCAGGACACGACTAGCTGTATTGTCTCCTTGTCTGCATAGAAACTTGTGGGACAGAAGCCACTGGCAGATGGTGGTGGGGACCCTCACAGTGCCCCCAGTTCACGCTCCTGAGACCACAGGAGAGGATGTGGCACAAGGAGGCCAGCCGTGTGGTCCTGCTCGGAGTGGTGACTGGGAAGACAGACGTACCCCAAAGAAGCTCAGAGGACTCGAGACCAATTATTTTTGCTTTATTTTCCTAGTTAAGTATACAAAGGAGTGATATTAATAAAAACCTGTGTCTAAATAAGTAAAAACTGCTCTTTTGACAGGTACGAAATGAAAACTCTCAGCGTTGAGAGCAGCTTTTTAGTTTGGGGGACAATTTTGATCTCTTAGCCGAATGGTAGTCTTTGATTCTATGAAGGGCCAGACGCATTGCTGGTGGGTGGGTTGGCACAGTCCACTGCAGGCCTCCGCCAATGGCACTGATGCCGCCACCAACACGGGGAGGAGAGGGCTGCTCTGCGGATTGACCGGTTGGAGGCAGGTACAGGTTCCAGAGACCTCCATGCTCCCCAGTGCTTGGGAGGGGCTGTGGTTTGACTTGAATGCTGCTGCGAAGTTATTGGTGACTCCCCCAAGCGTCGTTCCCGGATGAACTGAGGTTTGATGTTGTTTTAGGTACCATATGTGTTGTTTTCTCAAAAATATGTCCTGGAACGTCCCTGCCTTCCATGGCTTTCTTTGGGGACATGAGTTTCCTGGGATGTGGGTGACAACACTGCCCCCTGCTGGTGATGGGCAGCAGCATCAGGCACCCGGGCAAAGGCTCCAGCGTCAGCCTCTGCTGTAGGTCACAGTCGATGGGATACAGAACCTGAGCTTTTCCTACAATGTGTAAGATTTGGACTGAATACCATCCAGAGGTGTGATCCTAAAGCAATGGCGACATTGCTGCTAGGTTCAAGCAGAACTTACTTTTTTCCCTACTACTCACCAGGTATTAAATATTTAGTGACATTTCTGTTACCTGGCATTGTAATTATTTCAAATGAATTCTCGTGTTCTATATTGTTTCATTTTTATTGGACTATGTTTTTCTTCACATGTACTGTGGATATCTTTGTAAAGACGCATTCAAATTTATTTTTTGCTCCATATTTTGTATGCATTTTTAGTAATGCATTTACCTTGTCAGTATGAATCTTATATAAATTTATTCTAATTCACTTCATATTATGGCTTGCTATCTGTTTACTGACATTTCCTGAAATACAATGTCTATATTTGCTTTTATATGATATGTGAAGTACTTGTAAATTTACAAGTAAATCTATTGTGTTTACTTGCAGCCTATATACTTCTATTTACAAATACAAAGTATTTCTTGTTAGCTACGTGGCTTTCCATTTTTCTCTTTTGGGTTTAGTGGAAAATTACCACATATCTAAAACTTATTATCTCAACCAGATTCCAATATACAACATAATCTTATTTATGCCCGTGTTTTCCTATAATATCTCTTGAAGATAGCTTTCAGTACATAAATGCTTAAGGTTTTTTTGTTTTGTTTTGTTTTTCAAAAAGCGTCCTGTGGTTTGGGTGGCACTGACACGTCTCCAGTGCCAGCAGGTGTGTTGGTTGTTGGTGACGGGCCACTAATCCAGCTGCTGCCGGCTGATGGTTACCGTGGGGATGACTTCCAGGTGTTTGGCATTGTCAGCGGACTCTGTGGACACAGGGAGCTTAAGGACTGCCTCACTTTGAAGCGGTTATCTCTGCAGTTAATGTTTCCACTGAGGACTCTGCTTCCCGCCTATCCATCCTGCCCACCTAAGAAAACCCTTAGAAATAAGGGATGATTCCCTCGAGGATTTATCTGTTTAGTTGTGAAATGGGCATGTAGTGTCCAGGGAACACAGCAGTGGAACTGGACAGCGAGGGCTTTGTGGGGAACTGAGTGTCCTCTGAGGGTGGTGGCTCCTTCAGGGAATGGCTTCCTGGTTCAGGGTCCCCGATCTGGGGAGACCCAGCCCCATGCCCCGTGTGCTTTCTGGGGCCCACTTCCCATCCATGGTGGACTGGTTCAGGCTAGACCCTCTGCGAATCTGGAATAAAATTTGCCTTCTGCCTGGGTGGAACCGTTTCATGTAGCCTGGAGCCCAGGCAAGCAGTGAAAGCCGTCTAGAGACGGGGCAGCAAAGCGAATACAGAGGTGGAGGCTGAACGCTGAGAACAAGAGTGCTGGGGTCTTTGCAGTTTGGGTTGCAGCCACTTCCTGAGGCTTGGGGTCCTGAGACAGCCCTCATGCGAAACCTCTCTGTGTCCTTTCTTCGCTCCAGCCTGAGCGTGCTTCTGTCTTTTTCAACCCAAGCATGGGCATGACCACGGCAGGTGGTGCTCGTCTGTTTGATATTGTAAGAACTATGCCTGTGTAAGAAGTCAGGACGTTCAAACATCTTTAATTCTTAATATTTTTTTTCTTTTTCTTTCTTTCTTTTTTTTTTTTTTTTTTGAGACAGAATCTCCCTCTGTCACCCGGGCTGGAGTGCAGTGGCGTGATCTCAGCTCACTGCAACCTCCACCACTCGGGTTCAAAGACTCCCCTGCTTCAGCCTCCTGAGTAGCGGGGATTACAGGCACCGCCACCACGACACCATGCAATTTTTGTATTTCCAGTAGAAACGGGATTTCACCCTCTTGGCCAGGCTGGTTTTGAACTCCTGACCTCAAGTAATTCGCCCAATTCGGCCTCCCAGAGTGCTGGGGTTAAAGGCGTGAGCCACCACGCCTGGCCTAACTCTTAATATTGGATATCAAAAGTTAATTTTATGATGAATGATCATTTCTTATAATTTTATTTCTTGCTCTGTTGCCCAGGCTGGAGTGCAGTGGTACGATCTTAGCTCACTGCAGCCTTGAACTCCTGGCCTCAAGTGATCCTCCTGCCTCAGCCTCCTGAGTAGCTGAGAGTAGAGACATACTCCACTGTGCCTGGCTCATTTCTTATAATTTGAAAAGTTAAACATCCAAGCTGCAGTGAACTGAATCCAGTATTAACGGAGTGGTGTCATTTGGTGTGTTTGTGTTTTATTTTGACACAAGAGAACTGGCATTAAAATAGCCTAAGGAATACGGTTTCATTCTGACGAAGCTTAGAAATTGGAGATTCAGGCTGGGTGCGGTGGCTCATGCCTGTAATCCCAGCACTTTGGGAGGCCGAGGTAGGTGGATCACCTGAGGTCAGGAGTTGGAGACCAGCCTGGCCAACATGGTAAAACCCCATTCCTACTAAAAATAGAAAAAGTGGCCAGGCGTGGTGGTGGGTGCCTGCAATCCCAGCTACTCAGGAGGCTGGGGCAGGAGAATCGCTTGAACCTAGGAGGTGGAGGTTGCAGTGGGCCAAGATTGCGCTAATTTTTGTATTTTTAGTAGATATGAGGTTTCACCATGTTGGTCAGGCTGGTCCAATTTCTTTTTTTCTTTTTTTTTTTTTTTTTGAGACAGAGTCTCGCTCTGTCACCCAGGCTGGAGTGCAGTGGCGCGATCTCGGCTCACTGCAAGCTCCGCCTCCCGGGTTCCCGCCATTCTCCTGCCTCAGCCTCCCCAGTAGCTGGGACTACAGGCGCCCGCCACCTCGCCCGGCTAGTTTTTTGTATTTTTAGTAGAGATGGGGTTTCACTGTGGTCTTGATCTCCTGACCTTGTGATCCGCCCGCCTCGGCCTCCCAAAGTGCTGGGATTATACAGGCAGGAGCCACCACGCCTGGCGGCTGGTCCAATTTCTAAGCTTCCCCTGCTGACCAATCCTTCTCACTAAGGCTTTGTGGAATCTAATGGGGGTGGCTTCTGGGCGCAGCTGACTTGTTGCTTGTTCCATGCAGGCAGCAACTTCTTGGAAATACATGCTCCGTATTCGAATTGAGCAGACGTTACCCTGGTGACAGATAACCCCCGGATCCCAGCAGTTTAACCCTTTCCTGTTTGCCCCAAGACTACTCACTGGAAGTGCTTGTGGCTGCGTTTACCCCGAGATAACTTTGCCACACAATATCTTGCTTTTATTATTTTCACAGTGCTCGAGTATATCGACTTTGGAAACAAAAGGCATCATTGTATTTATAGCATTCTGTTTTTAGTAATGGTATTTCCATTTACAAAATATAGTAATTCTCAGTCGCTGAAAACGTCACATCCTAGAAAACGTAGCATGACTCCGCGTGATGTTAACATCATTCTCAAACAGTTTTTGGCCGAAGATTCATTTGATGAATCTGATTTTTCAAAAATAGAAGATTCCGATGATTCAGACCATTCTGATGCTAGTTGTGTTTAGAAATAACTCCAAGAACGGTTTTTATATTTTACTTTCACATTGAAAATCTGATTTGCTTCAGCCTCAGCGTGTTTGTGTGAAATTAAATGAGCGCTGGCAGCCATCAGCACTTTTTTGTTTTTTGCTAAACAGGAAAAGGGTGAATCCAGTGCAGGCTGATTTCCAGCTTACATCACGGTCCAGTCTGATTTTCTGCAAATTACTTTCTACAAGGTGATTTGGGGATCGCAGTTTACCACCTCCCAGCAGACTGATGGGTGCGGTGAGTGGAGATGGTTTTGTGAGAGTTTTTAGGCCAGTCCTGGAAGCGGGTTTGTCACTTCTGGCCGCACTCCATTGGCCTGAAAGGAATCACACGGCCCCACCCAAATGCAGGAGGCTGGCAGTGTTCAGCGCCTGCAGAGAAGGTCAGACGGGCTGGAAGCCCCATGCCAGTCATGGCCACGCCCTGGTGAAGGTGCTCGACAAATGTGAACATCTCTGCCTAAGCCCCCTTGGCACCACCACTGAGTCAGTCTGTGTTTTGGATGTTTAACTTTGGGGTTCAATTTGCTGATGGTGAATCCGACAATGATGTTATTGATTAATTCATTTAAAGAGAGGGGAATCACAAATATTGTGGCTAGTACAGAACAACTTCCACCAAGCCAGTTGTGACTGTTGCAGATGGAGATGGACACCTGGTGAATGATTTAATCCACCAACAATCGTGGCACACAGGCATCGTCTTCCCCATGCCGGGACTCAGAGGCTGAGCCTAGGGTACTGAGAGGCTGAGCCCACAGCTCCGGGGTGTGGAATGGAGCTCCCCCAGTGTGGCTTATTGTTCAAGGGAGCTCACACTCCTTTGCAACAACACTCGAGGTGAGGGCTCCTTCAGACTCTCCCAACTCTACCTGTGGCCACACCCTCTGGGGCAGGGCTCCTGTTCCTACCCACCCCTCAAGCTCCTTCTCGTCCACATGCCCAGGCTCACATTAGTCACTGCTAGGGTTAGGGTTAGGGTCAGGGTTAGGGTCACACTGGTAGCAGGGGAACTGACCCTGAGCAGAGGTGGCCCCTGCTCCAAGCCCTGCTTTCCTGAGTGAACTCTTGTACCAGCTGGAATTGTCCCTGGGTGCTTCCTCCATCAGACCACGGTCAAGTGCAGGTCCAGTGTCTTTAATCAGATGTCAGTGGGCAGGCTCAGCATTCATCCAAAGAAACAGCGGCTTTGTAATTGGTTACTTGTAGGAGTAATTAGCTGTCTGCATAAATTAACTGATTCCTCCTCATACTATGTCCCCTATAGACAGTGAGGGTTCAATTTGCTGTGTTGTGAATTTGCTAATGTGAGCTTATTGATTAATCCATTTAAAATGGGGTGGTTCCCAACACTTGAGGCCAGCTGAGCCCATGGAGAGGGTGGAAACTGACCCACAAAGCCGTCAGCTGCTGGGGAACACAGGTCAGCCCAGTGAGGCATTTCTCTGGCCACATTGCCCACCGCCTGCCCTTCACTCCCACCGAGCATGGCTCCCTCAGAGTCCCGTGGCTGCTCTGCTGCCCAAGGAACCTGTTTCCCTGGGTGTTCTCAAAGGCCTGAATGGATAAGTGCCATGTCCAGTGCTATGGGTCTCTTGATGGTGGATGGACAGTGTCCCATGTCCAGTGGTGGGGACTGTGCCATGCGCAGTATCCAATGATGCTGGGTGGGCACCAGGCCCAGTGTCCAGTGACTATGGACAGGCACCATGCCAAGTGTGCTATGATGATCGATGGGTGCCATGTCCAATGTCTAATGATGATGGACAGGTATGTTCAGGGTCAATTGATGGTGGATGGGTGCCATGTCCAGTGTCCAATAATGGTGTACCATGCCCAATGTCTGATGAGAGTGTACAAGTGCCTTGCCCAGTGTCCAGTGATGGTGTACAGGCACAGTGCCCATTGTTCAGTGATTATGGTCATTGGACATACCGAGTGTTCAATGATGGTGGGCCATGCCCAGTATCTGATGAGGGTGTACAGATGCTATGCCCAATGATGGTGGACAGGCATCATAGCCATTGTTCAATGATTATGAACAGGTGCTATGCCAAGTGTCCAGTGATGGTGGATGGTGCAATGCCCAGTGTCCAGTGATGGTAGATGGGCACCATGCTCAGTGTCCATAGGTGGTGGATAGGTACAATGCCCATTGTCTAGTGAGGGTGTGTGGGCACCATGCCCAGTGTCCAATGATTATGGACAGGCACCATGCCCAGTGTTTAGTGATGGTAGATGGGCACCATGCCCAGTGTTCAGTGATGGTAGACGGGCACCATGCCCAGTGTTCAGTGATGGTAGACAGGCAGCATGCCCAGTATCCAATGATTATGGACAGGCACCATGCCCAGTGTCTAATGATGGGGAATAATAGAGTTTGGATGATGTCCCCACCCAAATCTCATGTTGAATTGTAATCCCCAGTACTGGAGGTGTGGCCTGGTGGGAGGGGATTGGATCATGGCAGTGGATCTCTCATGGCTTGGCGTTGTCTTCCAGACGGTGAGTGAGTTCTTGCAAAATCTGGTCCTTTAAACATGTGTGGCACCTGCCCCCCACCTCTCTTACTTCTGCTTTTACCGTGTGATGTGCCTGGTTCCCCTTTGCCTTCCCCCATGATTGGAAGCTTCCTGAGGCCTCCCCAGCAGCAGAAGCTACAATGCTTCCTGTAGAGCCTGTGGAACTGTGAGCCAATTAAAACTCTTCTCTTATAAATTACACAGTCTCAGGTTCCTTTTTTTTTTTTTTTTTTTTGAGACAGAGTCTTACACCGTTGCCCAGGCTGGAGTGCAGTGGCGTGATCTAGGCTCACTGCAACCTCTGCCTCCCGGATTCAAGCGATTCTCCTGCCTCAGCCTCCTGAGCAGCTGGGACTACAGGTGTGTGCCACCATGCCCAGCTAATTTTTTTAATTTTTAATAGAGACGGGGTTTCACAATGTTGGCCAGGATGATTTCCATCTCTTGACCTCATGATCCGCCCGCCTTGGCCTCCCAAAGTGCTGGGATTAGAGACATGAGCCACCGGCACCCGGCCTCAGGTACTTACTAATAGCAACACAAGAAAGGTCTAACACAATGGACAAGTACCATGCCCAGTGTCTGCTGAGGGTGTATGGGCACCCTACCCAGTGTCCTCTGATGGTGGGGCATTTGTTCATGGGTCTGTGAAGAGCCAGGAGTACCTCGGCCATGTTGGGGACAAGCTGCCCGGCCTATGGAGTCCTCTCTGTGACGGCTCCTCCAATCAGAGAACACTGTTCTCCTCACCGCATTCCACCTGTTGCCATAGGTGTTTGTCTTTTTGGCCTCCCTGATACACTTCAGGCTGCTCATGGGCTGGACCCACTGAAGCCCCTAGACTCTGGATCCCCTAGCACTGGTCCTTAGCGGTGTTAATGGATGGATGGTTGCTGGGGTATATGAATGGCTCAACTTTTCTTCATATGTTTATCACAAGTTAGAGGGAGGATTCCATTCACACCCCCCAAAAAGTCCACACTGCTCACCACTTAGACCTGGAAGCCTTTACAGGAGACAAAAACTCCTGGTGAGGAAGGTAGAGCTTCTAGGGAAAGAAAGAAAAAAGATTAGCAACTTTGTATGGGACCTTGTTCAGCCATTCTTGCACTGCTACAAGGAAACACCTGAGACTAGGTCATTGATAAGAAAAGAGGTTTCATTGGCTCGTGGTTGTGCAGGTTGTGTAGGAGGCATGGCACCGGCCTCTGCTCAGCTCTGCGTACGCCTCAGGGAGTTGTTACTCATGGTGGAAGGTAAAGCGGAAGCAGGCACGTCTCATGGAAAGATTGGGAACAAGAGACAGAGAGCAGGAGGTGCCACACACTTCTAAACAACCAGATCTCACTCATCACCAAGGGGATGGTGCTCAGCCATTCACGAGGGATCTGTCCCCATGATCCAATCATCTCTCATCAGGCCCCACCCCACACTGAGGATCACGTTGTAACATGAGATTTGGGAGGGGACACACATCCAAACTCCATCAGACCTTTGCCTTCGTGATTTCACCAGGTCTTGCTGTGAACACACCCACGGGGCCATCTGTTGTCTGCCATCAGCGTCTCTTTGATGGTGGTGCCTCATTCGGGCTGCCTGGTGCCATGATGTTTCAGTTGTCTCCTTTTGATGGTCATGCGTGGGAAGCCATAGGAGTAGCTGCTCAGTGTCAGGACTCAGACTTCTGGTTCAAAACCCAGACCCACTTCTTAAGGCAATATGACCTTGGACAGGTCACTTAAACTCTTTCCTGTCTCTGAAATGACTGTAATAATGGAAAGCTCTTTCTACAGTTGTTACAGGGACTAAGTGAGTTAATACGGGAATGCCTTAGAGCACTGCTGCACGTCACAGTGCCCACTAAACAGTAGCCATTGATGTCTCCATTTCCCAGATAAGGAAACTGAGGCTCTGAGAGGTTCAGAGATTTGCCCAAGGCTGCACAGCTAGTGCGCGGCAGAGAGAGGACTTAGAGCTAACTCTGCCTTCACCTATTTATTTATCACAGCCTTGGTCAGACCCCAAGGTCTCCCACACACTCCCCAGTGGACATCTCCACTGATGTGACTCTGACGCCACCAGCCCCAGCCCTGGTGTGTATCAAGCCAGCAGCGGTGGTGGGGCCAGTGGCAGCAGGATAGGGCAGCCCTGGTGTGTATCGAGCCAGCGGCGGTGGTGGGGCCAGTGGCAGCAGGATAGGGCAGTTGCTTGCACTGGAGTCTTTAGCACACAAGGCGATGGGTCCCGCTGGGTCTTCTGATGCTTAGGTGCGGAGTTGGGCTGAATTGCCTGGAGCGAACATCATTTAAGGACGAATACATTGTTCTGGGACGTTCTCATAAGATCACAGAGACACAAAACAGAGACAGAGGTTTTCTCTTTCTGGTTTTCTATTTCTCCACCTTGATGACATCACCTATTGTAGTGTTTGAATAGTGTCCCCGCCAAATCCATGTCTACCTAGAACCTCAGAATCTGGCCGTATTTGAAAATAGGGTTTTTTTGGCCGGGCGCGGTGGCTCACGCCTGTAATCCCAGCACTTTGGGAGGCTGAGGTGAGCGGATCACCTGAGGTCAGGAGTTCAAGACCAACCTGGCCAACATGGCAAAACCCCATCTCTTCTAAAAATACAAAAATTAGCCGGGTATGGTGGTGGGTGCCTGTAATCCCAGCTACCTGGGAGGCTGAGGCAGGAGAATCGCTTGAACCCAGGAAGCGAAGGTTGCAGTGAGCCGAGATCATGCCATTGCGCTCCAACCTGGGCAGCAGAGTAAGACTCCATTTCAAAAAGAAAAAGCAACAGAAAATAGGGTTTTTGTAGATGTCATGAGTGAAGATTAGGTCATTCTGGAGTAGGGTGGCCCGAAATCAAATGACTGGTGTCTCCATAAGTAGAGGAGAGGACACGCAGAGGGACACCAGGGAAGAGGGTGGCGTGACACTGGAAGCAGAGGCTGCAGCAAGGGACAGACGTCTATAAGCCGAGGCACAGTCGGGATGGCTGGCCCCTGCGGGAGCTGAAGGGACAAGGAAGGGACTCCTGGAGGAAGTGCTGCTGGCCCACACCTTGATCTTGGACTTGTAGCCTCCAGAGCTGGGAGAGAAGAGATTCCATTGTGCAAATACCTGGTCTATGGTGCTTCGTCCCAGCAGAGGCAGCAGGCGGGTCCACCCACGAATAAATGTGAGGTGGACAGCAGTGGAGTCACCTCTCACTGGGATGGGATGAGGCAAGAGGGAAATGAGGCGGTGGGCTCAGAAGCCCAGCTGCCCAGTAGGGTCATCTCTTTCCCATCCCGGGGGTGGCTCCTGCATAGCTCCTTTTGCCGCCTGTCTGCCCATCCTGACTTGAACTTATTTGCCCTGGCGGATCTGCCTTCCCCCTCGTGTCACTTCTGCCCTTTCCGGATGGGGCCCTTGTTCTCCACCCCCAGCAACACTCCCACCCCGTGAGACTCAGGCTTTGTTGCCGGGCTCTGCTGTCCCAAATGCACGGCTGACTCCTGTCCTGTGTGGACGGTCACCTGGCGGCGGGTGGGGTAGGGGGTGGGTGCAGACAGGTGGTTAGGCTTCAGAACCGTTTCCCTCTCCTCTGTGACTGTGCAGCTCTGTCGTTCGTCAAACCCTGCGATGCCAGACAGTTTCCTCTCTCTCAAACAAAGGTTAAGCAAATCAAGTTTTCACAGACTAAAGCTGATCCACTGACAGGAACAAATTGCTTAAAGAGAAATCATCTCACTGTAGGCAAAATCCATCAATCTAGGGTTAGTCACTGAGCATCTTCTGCCAGAGCAAGGGACCAAGAAGTGAAGGGATGAGGGCGAGTGCGAAATACTCAGGCCCTGCCCGCGGTCAAGGACAGGTCCCGGGCCGGGGCTGTAATGGAACAAGAGTGTTTCCTGCTCCTCTTGCTAATCCAGGCCCTCACTCCACGTACCTAACGCCGGGTCGAGCACTGCGTAAAGCATCTGGAGACACTGTGCATGGCACACCCCTGTGGGCAGCCTCCCTGCTCTCCTTGTCCAAGCAGGGCCCCCTGGTTTACCCCCATCTACCCCACGGCAGCCCCACACAGGTTCTCCCCATCCTGCAGCCCAGCCCCTGCCCCTGCCATGCAGTTGCCCCCAGCCCAGCCCCCCATGGAGGCCTCTGCCCAGTTCTCAGCCCCCGGGTGAGTTCACCTCCCAGGCCTAGCCAGAGGGAGCGCAGCCCTCCTCACCCTGATCGCACCTCCCCGCCTCCAGACTGCGAGGAGCTTTCTGATGTGTGAACCACCCCGGCTGCGGTGCCTTGTCCTGGCAGACACAGCGAGGGAACCACCTAGAGGTGCCTGTGAGTGGGTGGGTGGCAGCCAGGAGGCTCTAATCACCCAGGGGATGAGGGCAGAGGAAAACCAAGAGGGAAACCAGGCCACAAGGGGCTTCCCGTGCCTCTGCCCCTCCTGTCCATGGTGATGACTGTGGTGGACACTAGCAGGCCCCAGGCGAGGCAACGGGAGGCGGCGGGAGGTGGCAGGCAGGCTGGGCCGTCCAGGGAGGGAGCCGGGAGACCGAGTGGGCAGCGGTGGGCTTCAGCCTCCACGAGGGGCTGTCCTCCCACTGAGGAGTTCTCAGCCTCGTTATTAAATAACCAGGATTTGTCTCTGTGATATGGGTGGCAGGGACAAAAATCAGTGCCCGAGAGTCACGGCTTCCTTCCTCCCTCACTGCCCAAGCGGGAGATCAGGCTCCTTCCCCACCTCACAGCAGCCAGAGATGGGGTCCGTGAGCTGGGACAGGAGAGATTCATATCACCCGGGGGGCTCTGCAGGAGGAGGTAAAGGTGCCTTGGGGGAGGAAGGGTGACGAGGATTGAGGAGGATGCTGGGCTTGGGGAGGAGCGTGGGGAAGAAGAGTGTCCTCCCAGGGCTGAGGGAAGGCAGGGGAGAAAGGGCACATGAGAGGCAGCCCCACCCTGGCATTCCCTGAAGAGAGCCTCTCAGAGGCGCTGGTCTGTTGGTTGCTCTGAAGAGGGTCCCTTTTGGTTGACATGTGGAGGACGCTGCATGAACTTGGAGCCAAGGCAGTGGCGTTTTCACAGCTTGGAAAAGCGCAGACTTGCTATTTGTTATGGGTTGAGTTGTGTCCCCTGAAAACCAGGGTTCTGGAGCCTGAAACCCCGGTACCTGTGAATGCGACCTTATTTGGAAATTGGGTCTTGCAAACATGATGAAGTCATGGAGGTCATGAGGGTGGGCCTGAGTCCAACATGATGCTGTCCTTATGGGGAGGCGAGAACCCTGTGTGAAGACTCCCACGGGAGAAGTCCTGAGATGGAGGCAGAGATAGATGTGGTGCATCTAAAGCCAAGGAACCGTGAGACTCAGGGCACCCCCAGGAGCTGGGGAGGGGCCGTGAAGGGCTCTCCAAGTCTCAGGGAGGCAGCCCTGCTGACTTCAGACTTTCCAGCCTCCAGAACCGGGGATGAGACATCCCTGTTGTTTTAAGCCCCCGCAGTCTGTGGTTCATTGTTACGGCAGCCCCAGGAAGCTAATTCAGCACTAGAAGTTGCGTTGCAAGCAGAGCCCCTCAGGAGAATACGAGGAAGTGCGTGGTCCAGCTTGGGCTGAGGGCAGTGAGAAGCACCTTGCCAGGAAAGGAGACCGTGGCTCGCCTCTCTCCTCTCTGGCCCCAACGGGCACAGCAAACGGAGGCTCCAGACAGGATGCTGAGCACGGGCTGTCTCTGCCCTGTGCCCACACCTGCCTGTAAGCTGAGGGCGTTTTATTGGCACAGACTTCAAAAGCATTAAAAACACCCCATATGGTAATGTTACATACAAGCAAGTCAATTCTACGTGTCTGGAGAAAGGATGTAGCATAAATTGGGTCTGTTGGCCAAAATGGAAAGTAACAGATGCAGAGATGCTGCTATTTAACACGTGCACAGCTTTGCTCCACTTTTGGTTAAGAGTCTTCTTTGCTTTTGATGAAGAGTCAAGGACTGAAATGATGTAACAAAAAGTTAAGAATATTTATTTAAACAGGAATTTGCATCTGAGGTCCGAGCGCAAATAAAACAGCCCCTGCAACACCACGTTCCAGCGCCGAGCACAGTACAGTAACTGCGCCCCAAGGTTACCTTCCATTTCAGGTTGTAAGCGTTTTTCTAGAAATATCTATAACTGGAGTTAGAACCATGAGGTTCAGTCATGTTAGTCTCACGACGAAGAACATGAAATAGTTTTGAGAAAAAGACGTAAATTTAATGGTTCCAAATTACAGATCCTCCATGGTGGATCGAAAGCTTACTAGCACGTTTTCCTTTAAAGGCAAGGTAATTCAGGATACTGGTGGTGCCACTTCAACAAATCATTGCCATAAATGTGGGTTGCGGGAGGCCACCAGGCTGGTGGACAAGGGTTGTGCCACCAGGCTAGAACACAATTGCTTTTGTGTGTTGTGTGTGTGTGTCTTATGTATGTTGCTGTGTTGTGGAGTGAGTGTGTGTGTGTTGTGGAGTGTGTGTGTGTTGTGGAGTGTGTTGTGGAGTGTGTGTGTGTGTGTTGTGGAGTGTGTGTGTGTGTGTTGAGTGTGTGTGTGTTGTGGAGTGTGTGTGTGTGTGTTGTGGAGTGTGTGTGTGTGTGTTGTGGAGTGTGTTGTGGAGTGTGTGTGTTGTGGAGTGTGTGTGTGTGTGTTGTGGAGTGTGTGTGTGTGTGGAGTGTGTGTGTGTTGTGGAGTGTGTGTGTGTGTTGTGGAGTGTGTGTGTGTGTGCACAATCTCAATGCAGGTAGGTTATCCAGGCACATGGGACACCTGGTAGAGCACCTTTAGGAAGTGGAGCCAAGAATTATTTCCACAAACCATGTCAGAATTTTCATTGAACACTTGCCCTTCCTCCTTATGAAAATGTCGTTTAATTTACTCATTGTTGGACAAAAAGGCAGACGCTTAAGATTTTTCATCATCATAAAAGAAGTGTTGTCTATGGCAAATGATTCGGTAAACACATCCTAACAGCAATATGCTGCAAAATGTGTCAATTTGAGGCCAAACATGTTCCTTTATTAGAATTGATGTTCTCCATCCTGAAGATCCTATTGCAGCCTCATTTGGGAGGAATTTCAGGGAGCAATGCAGTTCAGCAGAAATCACTGACATGTCATCTCCCTTCACCAAAGGTCAACATTTGATGGAAAGTTACACATAATAAAATAATTCCCAAATTTGGTTTCCAGAGCGGAGTTCCTCACCTGGCTGCCCCTTGGTCTCACCTGGGGAACCATTATGAAGTTCTGATGTTCAGGCTGCACCCTGTACCACCTATGTCAGAATCACCAACTGTGGAGACCATTGTATTTTTTTTAAGCTTCCAGATGTTTCCAATGTGCAGCCAAACCTGAGACCCAGTGCTCTACTTTGCTACGTGAACTGTGGTTCTTGGATGAGTGTTATCATTGCGACCTGGGAGCTCGTTAGCACAGCAGACTCTCAGGGGCACTCCACACCTGCTGAATTTGAGCCTGCATTTTAACAGGATTCCTCGGGACTGCTGTGCACGTTAAAGGTTGAGAAGCTTAGGCATGGAGGTGTTGCTTTGCCCCTGTGTGGCACTTGGGAGGCCAAATGTGTGGAATCAATTCCCTATGGCCAGGACAGTCTCAAATAGAGGGGAAGAAAACCTCTGTATCGTGGGCCCTGGTTGCTGACAACTCTCTTGCTAATTTGTGGGTCCTTAGGCTGAGCACCCACATACTCCTGGGGAAACAAAGTTTTCTTGGGCCTCACAGGCATGGAGAGCTTTAGGGGAACCCTGCACACACATGTTTTCTTTCTTAAAATTGTTTTACCTGAGAACACCTCTCTCCTGCCACATCTCTCCTTTCACTTTTGAGCCCCTGACACCATTCACAAGGCAGCCACCACTCACACCCATCCCACCTCTCTCTATGGTGCTTTGCTCTGGAGTTTAAAATACCTACTATTCTTGCAAAAAGCAACACAGGGAGGATAACTCAAAATGAATGAAATGATTTTTATATAAATGTGGATGGGAATGGGGTGAAAGGGATGGGGAATATATCTTGTTTGTAGTTTTGAATTTTGGAATTGTGGTTAATGATTCATCTGCTTACAAAAATAAAATGAAATAATTAAAGATAGGGAGAAATACTCTAAATTGAATACAGGCAGAAACAAACCTTATGGTATTTCAGGTGAGTAACATAACCACAGTGATGGTGAAAAAAACTAATCTAAACAACTTCTGAACACAGTAGTTTACTCTATGTGTTCAATTTGATGGGAGAAAAAAAAACTGCAAGCAAACCTTGAAATCTCAGTAGGTTTATTTTGCTGTACAGTGTAGTGATTCTGAAACTCTTAGGTGTGTTGTAGAATTGAGAAAAATGAGCAACCATATTGATTGTATTAGAAGCCAGCATTCTCAGTGTTGAAGAGAGAACTACAGGAGGGAAAAGGCAAGGAAGGATCCATGGGTATCATTACGAACTTTTAGAATAAGAGTCAGAAGTGGCATTTTCCAGTGGAAGGGCCTAGAAACACTGGCAGCCCAGCAGCAGTGAGCACATTTTGCATGCAGATCTTGATTTCTAAACACCATTCCATAGTGAAAGGAACTGTGGCATTTTGGAGAAATGGCTGATTCTAGAGAAAAGATGGGCCAAGTACAAGATCATCCTGGAATGTCTTGGTCTAATGGCTGATTCTAGAGAAAAGATGGGCCAAGTACAAGATCATCCTGGAATGTCTTGGTCTATAAAGTAGGAAATGCTCAAAAAGTGAAAGGGACATGTCAGAATGGCATAGAAGTCAGCTAGGAGACGTTTTCTGCTGGCTAAAGCTGGGGCAATTAGCCACATAAAAATGAATGCTAACAGTAATAGAGTATAAGCCATTAAACAAAATAAGAATTAATGATCCACCTTAGAAAGAAAGGAGGAAAGAAGGGAAGGAGGGAGGGAGAGAAGAAGGAAGGTAAAGGAGGAGGGAAAGAGGGAACATTACTTAAAGTAGAATGCCAATTAATAAATTTGGAAGGACTGACGGGGTTAGAAAATCAACATTTTGCAAACACCATGTTAATATTTAACTTGAGCAAGATTCATGAATACATACTAAAAGTATTCTGCAAAGAGTAATGAGAAGCAACATACTTGTATGGTGTTAACTTAAAATCACACACTTTATACATTTAGAAAGGAGAGCTATATTTCTTAAGAAGGGAATTACAACCTGCAAGCAGGAAGCGCAGTCTCAGGCTAAAAGAATGAAAGCAAGAACTTCTAGGGAGGGAGGGAGGGGTGAGGTAGGCTGGCCGAGTATACATACTCAACAAGATATAGAAGGGGTTATGAATATTCATGAAGGGGAGTTCTGTGCATGTATCATGAGCAAACATGTATGTTCCATGTATCACACGTTCACCTGTATGTCAAAAGTTGAGGCAGGGACTTAATGGCACTGAGTGTGCAGCCTTTGTAAACCAACCAGAACCAGGCCATGGTCAGTGGTCTCTGACCAGGAGAAACTTACTGAAATCAGTTTCTTGTCCAGTCAAAGCTGTAGCTATAGCTGGTGGAGTTGGGAGACAGTCAGTCAGAGTCTGGTGGTGGGTGGGCTGCAGCTGCTTCAACATTGCTTAACTCAAGGCCAGTGCTTGATTAGCTGCTGGAGAAAAAGGAATTTATATATAAAAAAAAAAAATCCTGTGCCAACTAGAACATAGACTTATTCTTTAAGTGTAAGAGTAGGTGACTTAACCTTTGCCAGGCATGCCCTGAGGTCTAGTTTATAATTTGATATCTTATTGTTACAAAGAGTTCATTCCATCAGTCTTACGATCTCTATTACAACATTAATGCTGGTCAGTTGTGTCTAACTGGAAAAAAGGAGGGAGTGTAATGAGACATGTCCAATCTCCCACCCAATCATGGCTGGGGACTGAGATTTTGAGGTTTCTCTGGGGTTCCATTGACCAAAAAGGGGTCCAGTCAGTTGGGGGGTTTAGGATGTTATTTTTAGTTTACTGAAGGGGGCCTCCCCTCCACACCTGTGGGTATTTCTCACAAGGTGGAGACGAGAGACTGAGAAAAGAAATAAGACACAGAGACAAAGTATAGGGGAAGAAAAGCGGGCCCAGGGGACTGGCACTCAGCAAGTGAGAACCTGCACCGGCACTGGTCTCAGAGTTCCCTCAGTATTTATTGATTGCTATCTCTCTCGGCAAGGGGAACGTGACAGGACTATAGGGTAATGGTGGAGAGAGGGTCAGCAGGAAAACATGTGAGCAAAGGACTTTGTGTCATAGATAAGTTTAAGGAAAGGTGCTGTGCCTGGATGTGCACATAGGCGAGATTTATGTTTGACTTTACACAAACATCTCAGTGCAGTAAAGAGCAGTATTGCTGCCAGCACGTCTCACCTCCAGCCATAAGGCGGTTTTCTTCTATCTCAGTAAATAGAATGTATGATTGGGTTTTACACCGAGACATTCCATTCCCAGGGATGAGCAGGATTCAGATGCCTTCCTCTTATCTTAACTGCAAAGAGGCCTTCCTCTTCCACTCATCCTCCTCAGCACAGACCCTTTACGGGTGTCTGGCTGTGGGACAGTCAGGTCTTTCCCTTCCCACGAGGCCATATCTCAGGCTGTCTCAGTGGGGGGAAACCTTGGACAATACCCAGGCTTTCTTGGGCAGAGGTCCCTGCGGTCTTCAGCAGTGCATTGTGTCCCTGGGTACTCGAGAATGGAGAATGGTGATTACTTTTACCAAGCATACTGCCTGCAAACACGTTTTTACCAAGGCACATCCTGCACAGCCCTAAATCCATTAAACCTTGAGTCAATACAGTACATGTTTCTGCAAGCACAGGGTTGGGGCAAGGGTTATAGAGTCACATCATCTCAAGGCAGAAGAATATCTCTTAGTACAGATCAAAATGAAGTTTCTTATGTTTTCCTTTTTCTACATAGACACAGTAACAGTCTGATCTCTCTTTATTTCCCCCACAGTTTACAAGAGTTTCAAAGTAACCCCTTCCACAGACACAAATTGTTCATTAGTTATAAATAGAACAACAGTGACTTTACAGTGGAAAAAGCTGGCAGACATCATTTTAGCCACATAATCAAAGTTAACATCAACAGTAAGAAGCAAATCAACACCACGTGTCTTCTGACAACGATGCGCTGATGGGAGCCCAACATCATTTACACCATAAATCAGATGTTCATCCACTGGCGATGCCAACCAAAAATAGATAACCAGATCCACTCATGAGGGAACTTCAGACAAACCCAAACTGAAGGACATTCTACAAAATTACTGATCTGTACTCATAACAAAGAATCAGTGTCATGAGGAACCATGAAAGGCTGAGGACCTCCCACAGGTTGAAAGTGACAAAAACAAACAAAAACCAACCAGCAACCAACTGCAATGCACAATCTTGGATTGGAGCCTTCTCAAAATTGCTGTAAATAACATTATTGGAACAAGTGGTGACATTTGAATATGGACTATATGTTAGGTATTCATTTTATATCAATGTTAAATTTTCCGACATTGATATTTATACCAGGGTTATGTAAAAGAAGGCCCAAATGTAGGGATAAATTATGTCTACCACTCACTCTCCAGTGATTCAGAAGATAGTACAGATAGATGAACAGATGATAGACAGATGGTAGATAGATCAGTAGATGGATGGATAGATAGAAAATATGAGATAAGAAACACGTGGACACGAACCATGGCGACCAAAGTTCATCACTCCTGGGAGGGAGAATCTCGAACTCCCATAAGAAAAATTGAATGTGCAGGAACCGTATCTCATTCAGTTTACAAACCTTGACGGGTTCTGTGTTCACCCTGACTAACTATCTACTTCTACCTCCTCCCTTCTCCCTTCTCCCCTTCTCCCCTCTCCCCTTCTCCCCTCTCCCTTCTCCCCTTCCCCTTCTCCCCTCTCCCTTCTCCCCTTCTCCCCTCTCCCTTCTCCCCTTCTCCCCTCTCCC
>NC_037685.1:49903530-50028821 GCF_003255815.1 Theropithecus gelada
TTTTTTTTTTGAGACGGAGTCTCGCTCTGTCGCCCAGGCTGGAGTGCAGTGGCCGGATCTCAGCTCACTGCAAGCTCCGCCTCCCGGGTTCCCGCCATTCTCCTGCCTCAGCCTCCCGAGTAGCTGGGACTACAGGCGCCCGCCACCTCGCCCGGGTAGTTTTTTGTATTTTTCAGTAGAGACGGGGTTTCACTGCGTTAGCCAGGATGGTCTCGATCTCCTGACCTCGTGATCCGCCCGTCTCGGCCTCCCAAAGTGCTGGGATTACAGGCTTGAGCCACCGCGCCCGGCCTATTTTTTCTCTTAATATAGTGTTTCCCAGGATTGATGCGTACATATCACATGGCGTAGAATTAGGGGAGCATGTCTAAACGCTATACATGTTAAAGACAGGTGTTTCTGGATCCTAAAATTTGCTGCTTAATATGTTCAGTATGTGATACTAAATCTGTGTAGTCTAATGCTATTAAATCAAATATATAGTCTCATGGTACTAAATCTGTATCATCTAAACCTTCTTTGTACCTAAGCTTATGTAACAGTCGCATGCTCTATAGAAATGGAAAATAATTTAAAGAATTTATTAAAATTTTGAACTCAGTATGATAACAACAAAGTAAACCCTCTAAACATATGTATGTTTTGAATTCTGGGGAAAATGTGCATTTGTTTTGTTATTTCTTTCCCTACTCCCAGTCATTTTTATTTTCTTGGTGAGGAGATACAAATATGAACCCATGAGAGTTTTGAATTGTTGGTGTGAAATAGCAGTTGATTGGTGTTTTTGTGCAGCAGTCATTTTATCGTGAGCATTTGCTTTTCTGCACCTGCGTTGGGAAACGGTGAAAGGTTGTGATGAAATGGAGTCTGAACAGCTCCACCACGTGGACCGGTGCCACTGTCCTGTGCTGTGGGGCTTGCACTCTCAGCTTTCTCCTGAGTGCCCACCTTCCATCGGCCCCAGCATCTTACTACAGGACAGACCGGCCTGGGGACCCACTCATGAATAACTGTTTATTTGGTGCCTGCTCTGTGTAGCTCTGTTAAAGGCACCAGGGTGCACGGTGAACAGAATGGCGGGCGGGTGCCTCTCCCCTCGCTGAGCTCGCACTTGGGTACGGGAACACGATGGTCTTCTGTTGCCTCCATTTTTACTGCTTTTTTTTTTTCATAATTTGACATCTGTGCACCTTCTTGTGAACAGGTCTCTTCATGCATCATGCCACTTCTCTTACCTTAGTGCCAGTCTTTGACTTCTTTTTCCTCATATTTGGTCAACTCCAGATCCTTTTCTGCCTTGGAAACCCTTTTCTTTGCTTCCCGTCTTTCTTCCCTTTTTTTTCATTCATCTTCATTTGGCTACTTGGACTCTGCCTTCTATTTCAACTTTGTGGACTTTGAGAAGATCAGACTCCTTTTAGCGCGTCATGTGGCCCATGTTCCCGGGACACCTACTTTCTGTCGTCTCTCCTAGTGCTCTGCATCGCCTTCGTCCCTTGGCCTGTTGGGCATTTGCTCCTGGGATTTGGCTCCACTAACTTACTTCCTTTTTAGTGTGTAATGTAGTTTATGTGTAATTTTGTGTACATAGCTACAAAGACAGTAGGTGGGTTTTATGGGTTGTAGGAAAACTTGAGTTTTAACTCCTAGATCTGCCCTTTCCTCTTGCATTCTTGTATAAGACATTGCTTTCCTGGGGAAGGCTTCATGTGGTGAATAACACAGCCACAATCCACAGTGAGGTTCCAAAGGGTGTGTTACTTTCTGTTATGGTCAGGTCCAGATAATTGTGTTAGAAAAATTGGTTAACAGCGTTTAAATTGGTGCCACGGGCATTCTTTACTTTCTTCATTAATCTTCCTTTCATTAGGCATTTTATCAAACCAGACAACCATGCTTTTTTAGAAATCCTGGTGGGTTTTACTTTGCATTATATGTTCTGTAATACTTCTCAGATTGAAGCATAGTCGGTACCTTTTTCATTTCCTTCTCTAACTGTCCTTTTACAGAGAGGATAGCCTGGGTATTGTAGGTGCTCTTCCTTCGAATCAGCCAACTCTCTCATACAGAATGATGGAGAACGCCTTGACCTCAAAATTACACCTAAATTGTTGTCTATATAAAGCTGCATTTGTAAATAGAACGTGGTAAAATTACAGTTGTTACAGAAATAAACTCATAGAATTCATAGAAAATCATCTTTTGATGTAGTACTCTCATTTTACAATGGAGAAAACAGAAGCTAAATTCCTTGTCCAAGGTCATACGCTGGTTACTGACTAAGCCAGGAATCAATTTCAGCTTTCCTTAATTTTATATTTATAAATCATACATAAAAATAGAGAACAGAATCCAACACAGAACAAAACATGATGGATAATGTGTCAGGCATTTCCACACCCCCTTTTGTAGTTTCGTTTTCACAGAAAACTATAAGGTGTTTTTAACGCCACTGAGAGTTGAAAACTTACTAAAGGGTAAGACCAGTGTGGACCAGTGGTGTTAAGGAAAGTTACATGAACGACTTCTTTTAACTTGGGATCAGTATAATGGAGTTGAGGGAAGAGTATTCCATGTGAAAGTACCAACATTTTGAAATTAAGAGATAATGAGGCAGGTATGAATGGGATGGGTATGTGTCTTCCTGCTACTGTATAATGGTTAAGATGAACACCAAATAGACACTGGGAAGTAAAACGCTTAGTAATCTGTCTGTTGTTATGGACCATTCAGTAACTATTTCTCTCTCCTCTCCTTCTGGGACTCCTGTTGTGCAGTTAGTCAGATACAGACAATATTTAAGCCATTGTCTTCATACTGTCCTTTAATATTTTTAAGCATAATTTCCTTTAGTTTTTTGGACATATTTATAATAGCTGCTTTGAAACCTTTATCTCCTAAGTCCACTATCTGTGCCCCCCAGACACAGTTTCTATTGACTGCTTCTTTTTTCGTGCGTGCGTGCGTGCGTGTGTGTGTGTGTGTGGTGTCACACTTTCTTGCGTGTCCTATAATTTTTTAAATTGAAAACTGGACATCTTACACCTATTTTAGCAGCTCTGGATGTTTGAAATCCACCTCCCCTGGGATATACTGTTGCTGTTTCTTGCTCTGTGACTCACCTAGAGCACTTCTGTAGTTTGTCTCCCCATAGTCACTGTTGTCTCTTTTTATTTTTTTTATTCTTGTTTTTATTTTTAATTCTGTCTTTCTAGGATTCACTTTTGGATAGCATAATTTAGTATTCAGCCAAAGATTGACCAAAGATTGTGCTTAAACGCCTTTAACAGTCCAGGTATTATGGCTCACACCTGTAATCCCAACACTTTGGGAGGCCTAGTCGGGAGGATTGCTTGAGACTAGGAGTTTCACACCAGCCTGGGCAGCATAACAAGACCATGTCTCTACAAAAAAACAAAATTACCTGGGCTTGGTGGCAAATGCCTGTAGTCTCAGCTACTCGGGAGGCTGAGGTGGGAGGATTGCTTGAGCCCTGGAGTTTGAGGCTGCAGTGAGCTATGATTGCACCACTGCACTTCTGGCCTGAACTACAGAACAAGACTGTGTCTCTAAAAAAACAAAAAACACCTCTGAACATTAGGTTTCACTCTTTGCCAGTGATCTCTATGGGGCTGGGGAATGCATTCAAAGAGGGGGCTGGGGAGGAGCATGACCTTTTAAAAGTTAAAGGCAGTGGATGAAATAACAATAGGCTACCTAATGAGAGTTTAATAAATTCCTTGCCTCAAACAGTATAAGCCAGATCACAAGTTAATTGGAATATTATTTGCATCAGGTATAATACAAGGTTATCCTTAATGTCTGAAGAGCTCATTAAGACAAGTACATTAAGATTAATAGATAAATGGGAGGAAAGGATGTGAACAATTTAAAAAACGGTAAACACTAAGCCTTTGGAAAAAAAAGTTAAACTTACCATAAAAATTGTAACAGCCGTATTTTCTGTAATCAGTGAGAAGAGATTTAAAGAGAGAATCTTTAGTTCTAATGGTGGAAATGTAAACCCATATAGAGTTTCTCAAAAGTAATATGGCAGTTATATATAGAATTCTGAAAGTGATCAAGCTCTTTAAGTTAGGGCTTTCTCTTTAATTTCTAAATTTCTTGAAATCCATTCCAGAGAATTAGCCTGAAATATATTCAAAGATGCTTGTGTAAAGGCATTTTCAGGATTATTTGTTATAGTAATAAATTGCAAGCAACCCCAGATAACCAGTATGAGATGAACAGAACCAGAATGATTAAGCGATCAGTGGTTTGTCCATTGTAATTATTAAAGTGTACATGAGCCTTTAAAAATACAAAAAACATATATTTTCATGTTAAGTGCAATAACAATATAAAATTACATAGGTGATACGATGTCGTGGTATTACAAAGTTGACATAGAAGATAGAAGACGTTTTGTTAGAGAATGGTTTCTTTTGAGTGGAGGAATTTTAGCTTCCCACTAATGTAAGGGATAGTGATTATGGGGGAAGTCTTGGCACCACAGTCCAGAATGTGCTGGAGATAGAAACGGGCGGGCTTCTGAGGCTAGGGAGGAAACCAGCGTGGAACATGGCAGGGACACAGGGCCTTGGGCTTGGAGAGTGGCAGGGGAAGGGAGAGGAAATCAAGATCCCTTAAATGCAGATCTTTTTAATTTCAATTAGTTTTTGTGACAAAGCCAGCCAGTACTCTTGCCTTTATTTTCTCACATACGTGCTGTTTGCAGTCAGTCTGTTAGCTGTGTGTTAGGGTGCCCTTGTTGTGTAGGTAGTTGAGCATTAATTAAGATCAGGGCGGCTTGATGCATTGGAAGGTGTACAGCCTTTTTGTTGAATCATCAGTGCTGCTTAGCCTGGGTGGCCAGGAGCTTTGACCCTGGCTTCCTGAGCCCAGTTATCTCATTTGTAAAATGAGGTTGGTAATGCTGGCCCCGACCTGGTAGTATTAAGTGGACTGGCAGTTGGCCTTAAGGCCTCCAGCAAAGTGCTGGACCTTAGAGGTTTTTGTGTTTATTAAGAAAAGTATTTAAGAGCATTGGGAACAGAAGGCATCACTGAGGCCACCATACCATTCTGTTTGTAAACTGGAATCCCCGTAGCTTTTGAGGGTGACCCGTGAAAGCTGTAGCCAAGGTGGCCTGATCATATAATTAAAGGAGACAGGTTTGTGACCTGATGTGTCTGAGCTTGGTGGCTTTGACAGTGAAAGCACACTCGTTGTGCCCATGGCATGGTGACCGGCATCTTTCCTGATGGGGATCAAAGGAAGGGGTTGGATGCCGAGGCTGGAGAGAATGATGGTCTAGAGTTGCCTCTTGGGGAGACGAGGAGCACCCCCCTCCGTCATTAGAGAATGAGGTTTCTTAAGTCGCTAACTGGGAAGACACAGGCCTTATGGCCTTCCCTGCTCAGTGATACACACTACGGTTGATTTTGTAGGTTCTGTACTAACCCGTTCTCATGCTGCTGTGAAGAAATACCAGAGACTGGGTAATTTATAAAGAAAAGAGGTTTAATTGACTCACAGTTCCACATGGCTGGGGAGGCTTCAGGAAACTTACCATCATGGCGGAAGGCACCTCCTCACAGAGCAGTGGGAGAGAGCATGAGTGCCAACAGGGGAAATGCCAGATGCTTATGAAACCATCAGATCTTGGGAGAACTCACCGTCATGAGAACAGCATGAGGGAACGCGCCGCGTGCCTCCACCCCATCCCGCCCTTGACACGTGGGGATTATTACAATTCAGGGTGAGATTTTGGTGGGACACAGAGCCAAACCATATCACTTTCCCTGTTATTTAGTGCGTAATTGTAATACTGTGAATATAATAGGTGGCAGTCACTCATTTTAATCCATAAAGGTACAAAGCGGTTATATATCCTTAGATGCCATCACACATGTCCACGGGCCTTTCCTGTGCTCCAGAGAAGCCCCACGCCTGCTTTTCCTCCCTGCTCCTTTGGTTTCCGATGGCCTTGAGATGCCAGGCCAAGGAGGAAAACCTGAGACTCCTGGTGACAGGGTGTCCTCTGTCTCCATCCATCAGCGCTGACCCTAAACCCTGGCCTTGCTTCATCTCTTCATCTTCTGTGTTTCCCTTGGCTTTTCTCCACCTTGATGAAGATTTCTTTTAAATCTTTTGACCCCTGAAGTCTCTGCTTGGGGCCTGTAGGTGGAGATGGTTGATGAGGAGGGGCCCTGAGGTATCAGGGAGGGTGTGCAGCTTGTGGGATCCCCTCCTTTCCTGGGCGACGAGATGCTTGCTGGCTTCTTGCACACTTGGCTTCCATTGTTTTTCATGGGATTTCCTTGCTGTATCTGGACTCAGATGATACAGATGAAGGTTGTCAGGTAGGCAGTAGTGGAAGGCTGACACAGAGAGGAGCTCAGTGTTTGGGAGAATCCAGTGGCTTAATTGCAAGAAAGGCTGTCTTGTGAAGTAATTACCTCCTGACTGAAGGAGTCATTTAAGCAGCAGCTCCAAGTAAGACTCCACATTGGGCTAGAAGGTCGAAGGGTGACCGACTAGATGCCTTCCTGCTATAAGCCAAGGACTGGCACTCTTCAGTAACCATCACAACCCTGTAAAATCCCTTTTTGTGAAGAAGGGAAACAGACTGATAGACTTGTCCAGCTGCAGGCAGTCAGTGGCAGAGCACAGCTGTGAGCCCAGGTCCACCTGGCTGCAGAGGCCAGCTCTTTACCTGTCGCCATGCTGCTATGCAGGTGCCATTGGCAGTGTCTGCTTCCCCCTGGGGCTGGAGACTTTGGAGGAGCCATTGCCTGTAAACCTTTAACATTGGGAAAAACGGGCCCCAAGACCTGTGAATCCCCAAATTTTAAAGTAATAGAGTAACTTTTCTTTCAAAAGATACAGTATCATAAAAGAAAAGCATTTATGTGGTCCCTCCAAACTTTTTGAGAGCTAATGTTTCTAGGTATTAGTAAGGACCACCAGTGCTAACATGCTACATTAAATCAGTAACTGTGTGTTTGGGGAGCCACTGACTGCTTGATGTCATTGTGACCTGTAGATGAGCCAGCGGGAGCTTCAGGGATTTCTTGTCAACACTCCTTCCTTCCTTTTCCTTTCCCTGTAGTCAGGTGTTTATTAGAGGCTACATTGTGTGGTGAACTACTGTCTTGTAATTGACTTTTTGAAAATGTACTTGAAGTGTAAACAGACTGGAATGGAGAACATTAAAGGATGATCTTGTTTCTTTGTAGCAGTGGACAGGGAGGGGCTGATTAGGTAGGGTGTAAGTAGATTTTGAATAATTGTGCCACTTTTTAGTTTTTCTTCTTGGACTTACACATTAGGATTGGGTTATGGAAATTTGGTTTTATGATAAAAACTTTTTATCCAGATGAAACAAAAAATTAGTGTTCTTTGTTCTCTTATGTAGATCAGTTATTTGTTTTTAAAGGCTATGATGACATAAACATAAAACACCTACCAAGATTGGCAGTGAAAGTTGTAACCCATTTGTAAAATCAGGAATACTAAGTACTCCTTTAATGATGCAATGAATAAAGTGTCTGTGTCTGCGAGGCGCGGCAGTGAGTCCTCTTTGTTTTGCTGTGCTCAAAGGCGGGCAGTGTAGGGATTGAGTGGCACCAGTGTTTGACTGCACTTGCCTCTCCACGCCTCGTGACCCCCGGGAAGCTGGCACTGGCTGAGCTCAGCTCTCTGGGCCTTTCTTCAGCGCTGTGGGTTGTAAAAGCTGCCTTTTCTCTGAAAACTGCGTGCGTCCTCTGGGTTCCCAGCGTTGGGGGGATGGAGCTGTGGCCGCCAGGCTGTGAGGTCTCATGGGGTCCTGCAGCAGCCAGAGCATGCAGAAGACAAGGAGGGGAAGAAAGGTGGTAAGTGGCTCCCAGGGCTGCACCCTGAGGTCAAGAAGGCCAACAACCTCCTGGCAGAGGGAGTGGGCACCCCAGCTGGAGCCCGGGAGCCAGGCCTGGCTATGTGTTTGAGGAAAAGTTAAGTGTAACTTGCATTGATTGGTTGGGAGTAATACAGGAGTTGTGTTTAGCACCCTATTTGAAAATAGTGTTTAAGACTATTTGTTGAATTAACCAACTTAACTATGTTAACGAATGTAGCCTTTTGGCAGAGGCTCTTTGGAGTCGTTTTTGGTGCTTATGGGAAGCTTTCATTTCTATAACTAGTGCTTAGTGCTGTGACGGACAAAAGGTCACTGTATTTTATTCTTATTCGTGCTAGTGATAGTTTCTAGTGGCTGCTTTCTTATCTCACATAGGAACATTTTTCTCTTTGAAAATAAGTATATAGGTCTTTAGTTGTGCAATGAGAGTATTGGTAAGTTGGTATCCAATATTTGTAATTAAGAAGCTGAATCATATTTCCTATCTTTAACACTGAAAAGGCCTTTTCTGATACGTCTGCGACAGATCTTACTTTATCTTATTTAGCTCGACATCGCATTATGCTTGACTGGCTTCTCCCGTTGCTTTGGAGGACAGGCCTGGTTTAGAGTAGTGTCTCTGGGGTGGGGTGGCTGGCATCACGGTTTGCCTCTGCTCACCAGACCTGTGACATTTGTGTTCAATGGGAATTTCATAGAAGGAAGACATTGTGGTTGTGGGGTCAGCATTTCCCCCGAAGAGCCAGCCCCCTGCAGGGCCCCTCGCTCTGGCTCTCCCATGGTCGTCTCCCATGAATAGATCCCTTCAGGGATGAGCCGGAGCTCCTTGTCACCAGTGGAAGAGCCTCTATTTTTTTTGCCCAAGTAGTTTAGTAAGTGATTTAATCAGATTTGCATTTACTCAGGAATGACTGTACTCTTTCTCAGAGTTTATAGTCAACAGTAGCAAACAGAATAATGACCCGGGTTGTCTTTACTAAAGCTGAAATTTAAATTTAACTTGATGACTTTTTTCTTAAATGTTTAAATTTACATTTGGATTGTCAAAAATTATGGGGACAAACTGAGCATGTTTAATATCTTTATTACTTCTGTACGATTTCTTTTGTATGAGTAATTGAGAATGTATTGTTAACTCTGGGAGACAAATAGCACATCTTAATGCATGTACTAGATGTGCAGAAAATACATGTAGTGTGATTTTCTGATTTAAAAAGCACTAGCTCTGTGACAGAGTTGGGTGAGAAAGAATGGAGGCAAGGATTCCGCTTTCTTCACTTACGTCTGGTCCTTCAGGATCCTCAGCGCGGTCGTCAATCTCATGCCAAAGAAGACAGTGTGGTGCGGCGCAGTGGCAGGAGGACCTGGGGCCGCTGTCTGGCTCTGCTTTTCCCGGCTGTTTGAGTTGGGAGAAGTCAGCTTCTCTAAGAGGAAAGGTTGTGTGTGCACAGCACCTTGCTCAGTGCCAGGAGTGCGAGGAGCACCTGCAGTTCACATCCAGGTGCCTTCTCGTCCCGCCCTGGGCTGGGCCTTTGCTGCAGTGATTGCTGGTGGAAAGCATTCCTGCTTGGTTTCACCAGTTTTGCACTTTATATTTGTCTGTCAGTTTTTAAGACTTAAATTATTTTGGCTAAATTTGCTACACTAATGCAGGGTATTGGGAACATTTTAATTTTAAGGTTAATTTATAATTATTTTGCTATCTTTAAATGAAGTAGTAAAGATTGTTTACATGGATAAACCTTCAGTTTTTAATCAATGTGGTAATAACGTGTCTGAGACTGTCATATTCACGAGGGAAAGTCTGTAGTTCCCAGAAATTGGTTTCAACTTTTAGATGCAATCTAAAGACGAAACTGTTTTTTTTTTTAGTTGAGAGTAATGTTACATATGTTAAAATACATAGATTTTAAAGGCACAGTCCAGTGAGCTTTGACAATGTATACATCTGTTGTAACCACTACCCAAATCAAAATACAGAACCTATTTATTACCTTAGAAATTTACCTCATTCTCCTTTCCCTGTTGTCCCCGCCCCCCATCCTACCCTTTATCTCTTCTCTGATTTCCGTCACCATAGATTAGTTTTGCCGTCTCTTAGACTTAATATAAATGGAATGATGCAGGATGTCCTTTTTGGGAGTGGCTTCTTTTGCACAACACAGTGTTGCAGAGATTGATCTGTGTGTCCGTGCAGCTGTGATTCTTGGCGACTTCTCCTTTTTATCTAAACAGACGTGGCGTCTGATGATGGAATTCTTCCTTCATCCTAGGTATACCTGTGTCAGATATGGTTAGCAGTAAGATAAAGTCAGTTGTGTGGCCTTAGTAATAATTCATTACATGGGTTTAAGAGTCAATAATCACAAAGATACTGTGATACTCGATACTTGAGTATTACATAGAAGTAATAGTATGATTTGAACAATGGTGATGAACTGTCCAAAGTATAGAAATCTTAGCGTCAAATAGCAATTGAAATGTCAAATAACGCTTATTCATCGTTTATTATAGGTGCTACAGAATATTTTAGAAACAGAAAATGAATATTCTAAAGAACTTCAGACTGTGCTTTCAACCTACCTACGGCCATTGCAGACCAGTGAGAAGTAAGTTAGATGATAAATTGCATTAACTGTAAAATAGTCTAAACCTTAGGCTGTTCGCTTGTATTTTCAGAAAATAGAGGGTTAAATAGTAAAACAGAATTTAGAGTATCAGTTTGCCTTAGACATCAGCAATTTATTAGGTTAAGACTTCAATAGGACATTGGGATGGCAAAGGAGAAGAATATAAGTAAAACTGTTTACATATGTTTACTGTTATTTTTCTTGGCTCTAGGTTAAGTTCAGCAAACATTTCATATTTAATGGGAAATCTAGAAGAAATATGTTCTTTCCAGCAAATGCTCGTACAGTCTTTAGAAGAATGCACCAAGTAAGTAAGATGCTAAAAATTTGCAAAACTCAGGTTGGTATAATTGGTATTTAAAGGATTAAGTGTGAAATAATTTTATAATTCACATTTCTAAAGATGCAAACTTATTTTAAATCAAATCAGCTTTTATAGTAAAAGCTGTATTTTAGACTATCTAGTTTGTATAGCAGGAATCTTCAGAGAAAGACTCGACAAGAATGGTGATTTTTAAGGGGTTCCGTGGAGGAAGAATAGGGATGAAGAGCCTCTGGGAGAGAAAGGAGAATGGCTTGACATCAGGACCACTGAGGGGACAAGTGACTCAGCTCCTTGTGTGCCCTGGGTGCTGCGCAGGGGCCCTTGAAGGCCAGGTCTTTCCAGCAGCGTCCTGTAGCTTGCCTGCTGTTTCTGGCCTTCCAGAAGCAGACACAGTGCTTCTTGAAATAACATGTTAGGTTGATGCAAAAGTAATTGTGGTTTTGGACTGTGAATTTTAAACTATGACTAGGCTCAGACACATCTTTATTAATCAAGAACCATTCCAGTCAACACATTTTTGCCAGTGAGAAATAAGTTTTATCCCTGTAGCGTAAAAATCTGTGCTTTGGGATTCAACAAACTTGGAAAGCACTTTCTGCATTCTGCTGGTTGTCAAAGCATTTTCCATGCAAAAAATTGGCAAGATGCTTAAAGAAGTGGTGGTCGGTTGGTGAGAGGTCAGGTGAATATGGCAGATGAGGCAAAACTTCACAGCCCAATTTTTCCACTTTTGAAGCGTTGGTTGTGTGACGTGCGGTCGGGTGTTGTGGAGAAGAATTGGGCCCTTCCTGTTGACCAATGCCGGCTGCAGGCGTTGCAGTTTTCCGTGTATCTCATTGATTTGCTGAGTATACTTCTCGGATGTAATGGTTTTGTGGAGATTCAGAAAGCTGTAGTGGATCAGACCGGCAGCAGACCACCAGACAGTGACATGACCTTTTTCTGCTGCAAGTTTGGCTTTGGGAAGTGCTTTGGAGCTTCTTGGTCCAACCACTGAGCTAGTTGTCACTGGTTGTTGTCTAAGACCCACTTGTTGGCGTATGTCACAATCTGATTGAGACATGGTTCATTGTGTAGAATAAGAGGTGACATTTCAAAATGATGATTTTTTTGATTCTCGCTCAGCTCATGAGGCACCCACTTACTGAGCTTTTTCACCTTTTCAAATTGCTTCAAATGCTGATCAACTGTATAATGGCCGACGTTGAGTTCTTCAGCAGCTTCTCGTGTAGTTGTAAGAGCATCAGCTTCAGTGATGGCTGTCAGTTGGTTGTTGTCAACTTCCGACGGCCGGCCACTCCGCTCCTCATCTTCAAGGCTCTCGTCCCCTCTGCAAAACTTCTTGAACCACCACTGCACTGTGTGTTCATTAGCAGTTCCTGGGCCAAATGCGTTGTTGGTGTTGGAAATTGTCTCCCCTGCTTTATGACTTAGTTTGAACTCGAATAAGAAAATCACTCAAATTTGTCTGTTGTCTAACATCATTTCCATAGTCTAAAACATAAACAGCAAGTAATAAGTCATTAGCAAAAAACCGTAAAGCGAAATATGCATTAAAATGATACATAACTACATTTATTTAAGAATGTATTCCAATATCAGATGGCGAATTTCAACAATGCAAAAACCACAAATACGTTTGCACCAACCTGATATAACGTGCTATGTTGATGAACTAGGGCTTTGAGGCTTTGTCCTTTTCTGAAGTTTTCCTTTGGAGGGACGGAGGCATGTTCTGAATAATCAGCCATCAGTTTTTTTCTGTGTGACTATTTTATGTTCTTTGTTTACATCAGACATTAAAGGATATTTGTTAATTTCCTGCCAGGTGACTTAAAACAGTAGTGCACATGGAAAGTTTTAGGTTTTAGTAGTCTATCAGGCGATGTTTCTTTACTTGTGGATTTGATGAAGTCGACACATTTTATTTTTAAATTATCTTGGATCTTTAGTCATATAACCCCCAGAAAAGATCACAGTACATTATTCCCTTGGATTTTGGTTGTTCTCTGGTTTTCCCTTCAGATTGTGTCTTTAGGTTTTGAACGTGATGAGGGAGTGGCCTTCCTTTTGTGCCACTAGTTGTTGCAGTTCATGACAGTTTACCAACCATGATGAAAATACTTTGTTCCCTTAACTTTTTGGCTGGGCTTTGAGGTTTTGTCAAGGCACTTTATACTGGACTATCGATATGGCAAGGAAAGCTGAATGCCAGAGTAACAGAATATTATTAGAAACCGTAAGTGAATATTCCATGGAACTTCAGACTGTATTTTCAGCCCATCTGCAGGCCATTGTTTTTACTTTTATAGCATTTTTGGTTTGCACAAAGTGGCATTATTAATTTTTTATTTTTAATTATACCTTGTGTTCTAGGGTACATGTGCACAACGTGCATGTTTGTTACATATGTATACATGTGCCATGTTGGTGTGCTGCACCCATTAACTCATCATTTGCATTATTTACATGACCATGAAAGAACAGCTTGGGAATCACTTTGATTTTCTTTTGGTGAATGAAGGTCATTTGCTAATAATTTGAAGTCTTTGTAAGGGTTCATATTGTGCTCAAAATGGAAGTAAATGCTTGTCTCCATTTTTCTCACTGGCCGCAGAGAATGTGGTCTAACAAATTATTACAGTACATTTTAAAAACAGTTTTCAGTACCTCTGTTGGGCATTATATTAGCCCCATGAATTATTATCCTCACGTTACTGATTAAAAAGCTGAAATAAAGGGCAGTAAAGTAATAGGCTTGAAGCCATATGTTTTAAGGCTTCAGTCCTTATATTATCTCAGAATTTGGTATGGCTTAGGTATTATTTTGATCAAGTTTCTCAAATTTATGCTACATGTATACGAGGTGTTAGAGTTCCACGGGGAAATGGAATGTACAGGACAAAGTTTTCCTTCTCAGCTATTTCTCTTCTTTTTTATTATGAATATTCTGAAATTTTCATCATTCCCATTTTTAAGACTGTTACTTTCATCTTTTTGTCCTATGTGTGAAATTTCGGTACCATTTTACAGTCTACCAAAGGCCATATATATACACACATACATATACGTGTGTGTGTGTGTGTGTATACATATATATATATGTATACACACACACACATATATATATGCACATATATGTAACAGTTTCTTATTCATTTTTTTTTTTTTGGATACGGAATCTTGCTCTGTTGCCCAGGCTGGAGTGCAGTGGTGTGATCTCAGCTCATTGCAACCTCTGCCTGCCGAGTTTAAGTGATTCTCCTGCCTCCGCCTTCCAAGTAACTGGGACTACAGGCGTGCACCGCCACTCCCGGCTAATTTTTGTATTTTTAGTAGAGATGGGGTTTCATCATGTTGGTCAGGCTGGTCTTGAGTTCCTGACCTCAAATGAACCACCCGCCTCAGCCTCCCAAAGTGTTGGAATTACAGGCTTGAGCCACCATGCCTGGCCTTCATTTTCATTATTTCTTTTGAATTTTTTTTTTTTTTTTTTTAATCTCTACACGGGCTTGATTCCTAAATGTCCAGCCCCTTTCACAGCTGCCTGTTGGTTAGACCCAGGAGTTGGCAAACTATGGGCTGGGTCAGATTCCGCCTACCACCTGTTTCTATAAACAAAGTTTCACTGGCACGTGCTGTACGTTTTCATTCACCCATGTTAATGGCTGTGTTTGTACTACAGTGGCAGCACTGGAGTTGTGATAGAAACTGTCTGGCTCACATACCTCAAATATTTACTCCTTGGCTTTTTATAGAAAGCTGGCTGACCCAGGTGAGATGTGCTTTCTCCCTTGGGACCTCGACCTGGCCCTAACCTCTCCATTGCCTGTGCGTTCTGAGGCCCACGTTTATTTTCTCAGTATTTTTGCCATGTAGGATGTCTGTCTTCCCTCCTGAAAATTGAAGTTTCTATCTGGTGTCATTTTTCTTCAGGTAGAGGAACGCTTTAGTTTTTTGTAATTCAGGTGTGTGACTGACAAAAATGATGTTGGATTTTGTTGTCTGAAAATGCTGCCTTCGTTCCTGAAGATTTTTTTTATTCCCCCTGGATGCTGAACTCTGGGTAACAGATTTTTTGTTTCAGCATTTGAAGGCTATTGCACCACTGTCTTTTGGCCTTCGCTGTATCTGGTGATTGTCTGGTGACGGCCTTCATTCTGTTCTGATCAGCACGATCTCAGATAGTTGTTCCCCTGTCCGCTTCCTAGATTTTGCCTTTATTTTAGGTTTTTGACATTTTGACGGTGATTATCTCGGGTATGGTTTTCTGACTTCTTGAACTTGAATATTTATGTCTTTTACCAAATGTGGGGAATTTGCGGGCATTATTTCTTCAAATATTTTGCTGCTTTACTGTTTCTGCTCTGCTTTGGGACCCCGGTTCCACACATGTAGACCTTTTGCTGGAGGTCCCGGATTTGCTCATGGCTTTCTAACCTGGTCCCCGCTCTGTTCTTCAGGTTGAATGTCGTCTGCTGTGTCCTAAATGTTCACTGTCTGCCTCTCTACTCTCTTGTTCGTCCCCGTGCAACAAGTTTTTAGTTTGAGAATTATTTTCAGTTCTAGAATTTGTTTCAGTTAAACATTTTTAGTTCTTAGCTAAGACTTTATATTTGTTCATTCACTACAAGAATATTTTTCTTTATATCCTTTAGCAATAATTAGAATCACTGCGTTAAGGTCCCATCTGCTGATTCTTGTATTGTGAGGATGGGTTACGTCTTTGTGATTCTTTTTATTTCTAGTGACTTTGAATTGGGTCCTGTTTACTGTGGGTTGGAGACTCTTGACCATGTTAGGTTTCTAGTGACTTTGAATTGGGTCCTGTTTACTGTGGGTTGGAGACTTGATCATGTTAGGTTTCCCTGAAGAGTATTGATTTCCTTGTCTGACAGGCAGTTAACTTGGTCAGGCTCAAAGTGCCAACTCTCCCTTTGGCAGATGCTCAAATCTCAGTCCACTTATTTTAGACTCGCTGATCTGAAGTTGGACTTGTGCAAGTTCCGTTCTGCTGTCAGCCAGAGATTTGGGCAGAATTTAGAGACAGAATTCAGGGTCACACTCACCATGGGTTCCCCCCAACTTCCCAGCGACTCTGGTTGAACCAAACCCTGTGGATATTTGTTGAAGTTTTAGCTGTTCCACATAACAAAGTTGGCTGCCATTAGCTTAATAGTTGAGAAAGCAGGAGGTACATTCTTTTTTCCAAATGTCCATCCTCCAGAATACGCCTGATGTTAATTAAAAAGTGATTGAGGCAGGTCTCCTTCGATAGAGGTTGATGTAGCCGCAGTTGAGGACGCGCCAGGTAACAGGAGCGTTTGTGCTTTTTCCAAAGGGGGCTTTGAGAAGTTCAGTTTTTAAAGGGGGAAGAGCAAGCAGGAGGGGGAAAAAGGGAGGCTGGGAGGCAGTGAGGCAGATACTTAACACTCCTGTGGGCCTCCGATGAGCCTCAGTAAGCCTGCATTTTACATGGGAAAGAGGGAGCAGAGGAAAGTCAGCTGTGCGTTTGTCTCAGGGTTCTCTCTCACGGGAAGGGTGATTTCTGCTCTTGTCCTTGTCTGTACCTATGAAGATATAAGCTGGTAATTGACATTGCCAGGGTGAGATACGATAGAACTCGGTTTTAGGGCTCGTTTTCATGGGGGATACATGTTCTTATAGATTTAGGGGCTCATAAGAAATCTTGTGAGCACTCTGTGAGGAAGGCCATCTGGGGAGCTATGTGGCCTTCTGTAGTTGTGGGCACCTGGCGTGTGGATGAGGCCATGACACAGGGTTGTGGAATGACAGCTGTCTGTTTGGCAACAAAAGGCAGGCAGTACTGCGCAATTCAGTTCCCAAGCTTCACTTTCCCTCTGGCATAGTGAGTTTGGGTCCCAAGATTCTGTGATCTTTCATGCTACTTTTGAGTGCCTCTAGGTAGTCACTTTCTATGTTTTTTTAAGTTTTGATGTTATTTGCAGGTGAGTCAGTTTGATAGGAGTAACTTGGCTATAGCCAGATTTATAGAACCCATTTCCTTTTAGTTTTTCAAAAATCACAGTTCTTCCTTCCATCAGCTGTGGAGGGTTCCTTGCAAGCATGCTTTGTGTAGGTTCTCAGTTCAAAACAGCAGAAACTGCAGTCTGCCTTACATGCCCTTGTGCCGTTTGCTGCATTAGTGGCAACACTGTCGTTTGTGTTGTGAGGTTGTGATAGCTGGAGCGTGCCCAGTTTGCCTAGAGCAGCCTTCTCAGGCATGCATACATTCAGTGCTTGTGCACACGCTGCCAACACGTGCCTGATGCTGGCTGGCTGCCGATAGACCCTGTCCTAGTGGAGCTGGTGAGGGAGACAGATAATTGAAAATTGTATAGATAGTTAGAAAGCTACAATTGCAGACATGCTTATGAAAGAAATCATATCAGGCATCAAGAGCAAACTTGAGGGGAAGATCACTGAGCACTGAGGGGTGAATGGGAGGTAAGCAGGCAAAAAACGAGAGGAGGTTTTTCTCACACCAGCACTTCGTCGATTCTCTGACACTGAGTTTCCAGTGGTTCAGTTCTATTCTGACAGTTGGCTCCCACGAGACTGCCACATTTCAGACTCAGCTGCAAATGGGGTGCCCAGGCTATTCATACTCCTACCCGACCGAGTACAGATTTGGGGGTTCCCAAGACTCCCCTCAGGTTTGATAATTTCCTGGAATGACCCATGTAACTCAGGAGAGCGCTTTACTTCCTGGTACCAGTTTATTATGAAGGATGCAACTCAGAACGCGTTGGGTAGAAGAAAGATGTCGGGTGAGGGATGGAAGCGGAGTTTCCAGACCCACTGGGTGCAGCACCTCTGTGCTTTCAGCAACCCAGAATCTCTCCAAGCCCCTGTCCTTGGTGGTTTCTAATGTAGGCTCTGTTAGGTGGGCATGCATGATTGACTAGATCACTGGACATTGCTGATTGGCACTATCTCCAGCCCCCTTGTCCTCCCTGTAGGTTGCTGGGTGGGGCTGAAAGTTCCTGCCGTCACGGTGGTCTTTGTCACACCTAGCCCCCACCCTGTAAGCTGTCTAGGGGCCATCCCAGAGTTACCTCGTTAGCACAGACTCAGGTATGACGGGAAAGGCGTTCATGATGGGTAACAAAAGACACTTCTGTCACTCAGGAAATTCCAGGGGTTTTGGGAGCTCTTTGACAGGAACCAGGGACAGTTTATCTGATATCACAGGGGAGAGAGCACCCCGAGGTGGGTGTTGGCTGTGGCTGGAGCCTGTGAATGGAGAGGAGTGTAACAGTAGGAGCCTGGACGGGCAGGCGAGATCAGGTCCTGGAGACTTTGATTGGATCTTAGGTGACTGTCAAGAGTAGTTGGAAGCCGTTGATGGATTTGAAGCTTGGCAGTATCATAGTCAGCACTCTTCTGTAAAAGGAACTGTCTGCTTTATGATGAGTGGTCTGGAGGGCAGGAGGACACAGAGACTCCAGAAAGGAGGATATTGAATTTTGCTGAGATTCTTTTCTGTGTTGAATAAATACCTGTTACCTTAAAAGCCACTGACTTATAATCATTTGGTAATTTCGTGGAGGTGTTTATAAAGTTACTTAGCAAGTCTGGCTGGGCTCAGTGGTTCACACCTGTAATCCCAGCACTCTGGGAGGCTGAGGCGGGTGAATCACGAGGTCAGGAGATCGAGACCATCCTGGCTAACATGGTGAAACTCCATCTTTACTAAAAATACAAAACAAAAATTAGCCGGATGTGGTGACGGGCGCCTGTAGTCGCAGCTACTCAGGAGGCTGAGTCAGGAGAATGGCATGAACCCAGGAGGTGGAGCTTGCAGTGAGCCGAGATCTCGCCACTGCACTCCAGCCTGGGTGACAGAGCAAGACTCCAACTCAGGAAAAAAAAAAAAAAAGTTACTTGGCAAGTCGGTTTTTGCTTAGGCGTTGTAGTTAGTGCTTCTGGGATCCACGGCCGGTTGTAGGCAGTATCTTCTCCCAGAACCACTCCGAACCACGAAGTGGGTCACCCCTTCCACATACACTCTTGCGTGCGTGCATTCCCTCTCCTGTTTTTGTTTTTCCCCCAGAATGACCCTATGCCTCGACTTCTTTTGTAGCTTATATGACTTTTTCCAAGCATTATTTTATCCCAAAAAGGGATCTCTTTGTCTGTGGTTGCCACTGCAGTTGATACTTCCAAAGTGGGAGGTGTGCCCTGGGGCCTTGTCCTCCTGGGGTCCTTGTGTGGTCCTGGAAGGCACAGCCGCGGGTGATTTGCTCAGCACTGGGGCAGAGGCCTAGATGATGGCATTCCATAGGAAGCACTAGTTAAGATGGCATAAAAGAGTTAGTCTCATAAAATATCCAGAAGCTATAGAGTAGGACAGAGTGAAAGACCACCAATAAACTTTTCACCCAGATGTGATGATCGCTGATATTGCCTTCCATTTCTCTAGGCTTTGGTGTGTGGAAAACACATGCATAACTAGGGCCAGGGTTGAGGGCCCGCCTCAAGTAAGATGAGATAGTGAGTGCTCTCAGGAGAGCCTGCCTGTTGCATTTGGGCAGTGAGGTAATCTGATTTGACCTCAGTGTGGGGCAGGTGTGAATAGCACAGGCAGAGGCTCCTCCTTCCCAGATGTCTAGTACAGAAGACATTAATGTTTTGCTGCAAATTAAATGATTGCAGATATGAAAAGAAGTTATCCCAGAAGAGAGCTATAAAAGAATTCTAACCGCTTTAATGTCATTAGGAGAGTTTTTCAAATACCACTTTAATGGCAGCTCATGTCTGTCTGATGGTTGCCTTATTATAAATATGTACCGTGAACTTCCGTGTACAGACCTACTATTGAATTCTTAGCGTGTTCCCGGTATTTTTCAGTTGTTAACTCATTTAATCCTTTGAACGACCCCATGAGGCAGGTGTTTAAAGATAAGAAAGCTAGGACACCAAGAGGGTGAGGGATGTGCCCAAGGTCACACAACTGGTAACTGGGGACTCAGATTTGGAGACAGATTGTCTTCATTTGAGGTATGTATGTGAAAGGTTGATTCTGAGAGTCTCTGATTCATAGTTCCACCTCTTTCAGTTGGCAGTGCTTTTCCCAGGCCTGGCAGCTTCTCTCCCCACCCTCTGCTGCCCTAAGGCAGCCCCAGTGAGAGCCCCCAGCCAGTTAGGTTCCTCTCCCAGCGCCAGGCCCAGCAGCAGCTGGAGCCCAGGCTCCCTTCTCCTGTTGGGGGCAGGGCCCCTGCCTCACTTTGGGAGAAGAAAGCCTGTAGTAGGGAGAGAGAAGATAGTGAGCGCTCTCTCAGGATAGCATTTGAAATGCAGTTTTCCTTCAAACTGTTATTCTAAGTGTCGGAGAATTCCCTGTACTACATGATTTACTGTAGACCCTGTTACAGTATGATTTAAAGAGCCTTTGGACTAGTCTGGGAATGTGGAACAGTGGCTTGTAAAAAATTGCTTCTATGGGAAAAATGAATTCTTGGAATCTAATAGTATCTTTTAAACAAGTTTTTAAAACTCATAAGTTGGGAATTTGCTTCTAGTTTATGATAGAAAGGAGGTTAAATTCTGATGAAAATAGAACCTCATAAGTTCTCTTAACGTAACATCCTCCTTGTACCAAGTTTTATTCTTATTTATTTTGACGGCGACTCAGTGGTCTTCTAATACTTTCCCTAAAGAAATACTAAAATACCCAGTAACTCTCCAGCTCTTTGTTTAGATGCCAGCGCATGGGCTGGCGAACAGTGGAGATAGCAGGATTTGCCCTGTTCCCATCTCAGATGTACAGCTCTTGAAATAGTGAGGGTGCCTGGATCACTGTACCTCAGGGTCTCCCCCATGCCTGGGACTGCCACACTAAGTGTGTTGTGTGTAAGACTGTTGCTGGGGCAGCCCTGACCATTTCACCGTTCACACTCCTTGAGTGTTCTAGGCACTTTTTTCCCACCCCGATTCCCCAGCTTCCCCTGATCAATATACTTCGTGCTGCTTTAGTTCCGCTTTGGTGACGTTCAGGGCCTCCTAATGACCTCTCACAACCCGGTTATCATAGTGAAAATGTCTCAGAGCATCCTGGCTCTGCTTCATGCCACCATGTGATACTTGGGACGCTTTTTCCTTGTGGAGGTTCACATAAGTTTCTGATGGTTCTGCCATGTTCTCTGGCTATCTGGGAGATTACAGAATGCCACACCTGTGGAGGACTGTAAGGGAAACCTACCCTTTTTGTAGCTAAAGTTGAACCGTTGTGGTGCTGGTTCATGGGTGCAATTAGTTTAGAGGGCAAGGTGGTGGTGAATTCTTTCTCCAATCCTTTACTCAGATAGTTCTAATATGTTGTACATTTTCTGTAAGGTGATAGTGAAAACAGTCCATCAGGAGAAAAATTTTCTTCTCTAGAGACTCAAATTCTTAGCGTGTTTGTTCTTTGAACTGTTTTTTAATGAATCGGTTAACTGCAGTGTTTATAATTTTCAGTTTCTATTCTGGTGACAGTTTTTTAAAAAATGTGATTTTGAGTGAAGTTGTTTGAGGGGATATGGGTGCCACTAGCATGAAGGCCAGGCTCAGAAGAGGATTCGGGCTAAGGCGCCGAGTTCCGTTTGGGGTTACTGTGCATTTCAGTTGGAGATGTCACACGGGAGGGTGGAAGCGGAGACTGGGAGCCACAGACTTCCCACCCGGCCTACTGCATGTGTGGGAAGAGGTGTGGCCCAGGTAAGGGTTAGGTTTGGATTGACAGCTCTCCTGGTCACCTGCCTCGTGTTGCTTGCCCACGTCTGTCCCGGTGTCCTCATCTATAAAGCAGGGGTGCTGGTGTCACCCACCCAGAGTCTCGCGGAGGTAAAGTGGCCTGGTACTTACGGAACCATCTGCAAATGCTCGGGGCCCTGCTTGGCGTCTGGAGCTGAGTTCTCCTGCAGCCTCTGTTCCACCAGGGCCCTCCCTGTGCACCATTTGTAACTTCAGTTGTGAAAATGTAACTTCACGCCGGCTTTGGAGGGCCCTGAGTGAGCTGGCTGTTTTCAGGCACATTAGTGAGGGACTTTTTTCCTCGCCCCTCCCACTTCTGCAGCTTTGTCTTCGCTTACTTTCACTTTCTGCCCTTAGACTGGGGACATTTTATGACTGTCTTTAACTGGGGGATATTTTTTCTGTGGACGGTGGGGTCATGGTGCTTTCTTTTCAGTGCTGCTTTTCTCTCGGCCGTGTTGTTCGGGGATGTCTGACAGGCAGTTGGCTAGCCATGGAATCAGGTTGGAAGTAGAGAATGATTTCATGAACTTCATGAATGGTGTAATGAATTGGTATGATATTTTATTCATTGTCTGGATCTTATTTTTTAATGTCGATATTTTAATTATTTTTTTTTTCACAAAATAGTGGGAGGCAACTTATTTTTAACCACCAACTAGTTAAGCCACCATTGCCTATATTTGGAACGGTTGAAAACAACCAAATGTGTCTTTAGTCTTATTCTTATCCTACACTAATCAGTTACTTGATTAGTAGGCTGTAGCTACAGAGCAGGCTGTAGCTACGGCGTAAACCAAAGAAGGCAGGAAGGTTTCACTTAGAAGGTGATGGAGGAAGAGACCAAACGTGCGGGAAAGAAACATTTTGGATGATTAAGGAAGCTTTATAAATGGCATGTAGGGAGGCACAGTGATTGGAACTGTGAGCACTTTGATGTTTTTAGCCACCATGCCTCCTTTCATAGAGGGTTACCTGTGGCACGTTCTCCCGGCCCACACTCAGGTTCTGTCCTGAGCCCGCTCTGCTTCTCAGTTGATGCAGTACGGTCTCCACCATCCCTGGTCTTTCGGTGTCATGGCCAGTTGTCGGCTCCTGTCTCTGAAGTCAGCCTTTCCGGATCAGATCTTTCTTGATTGTTCAGCTTGTCTTTTCGTGTTTGTGCTGACCTCTGTGGAGACCTTTAGTCAGCGTGCTTCAGGAATTCTCCGGGTCTCCTCCTTCCTTGTCTTCCCTGCCCACTCGCTGTCTTCGCATCACCCACCTGTTGATTCTTTTTAGCAACCTTTGGCATATCTCTAACTCTTCCTTTCCCCCCACCTTGAATCACTTGCCGAGCTGCCTGTTCTGTGCCCGACCCGTCCTGAATGCCCTAGTTCAGGTCTTTTGGGTTTTCATGGTGTCTGTGCACTGACTTAACTGGGTCCTGACTTCTGGTTGGTTCCTGTTCTGTCCAGCTTCTCCACTAGCACTGGTTCTCCTGAAATGATTCATCCCAGAAACTGGGGGCGACACTGCTTTATTCATTTATTTGTACACAGCACTGCTTCACCAGCTGGTCTTTAAGACATTTGGACAGGACCTGTTAAAATTGTGGCAATTTTTACTTCTTGAAAACAGCTAATTTAGATTGGTTCCAAAGTTGTAATAATCTACAGATGTCCCTCTGCAGATTGGACCTCCCTTTTTGACCTCTGTCCCCAGGCCTTGGCTCATGAGCCTTTCTTGTTGCTCCCTGCTGGGGCTGAAAACTGGGATTTTTTCCCCCACCCAGCTCTCCTTACTATTCCCTTTGTTTGGATTCACTTCTGCTTATCTTCTTACTAAAATCCTACTTAATCCTTCAGTCCCAGTGAACATACCAGTTCTCAGTACAGCCTTCCCTTTGTCTCTTGCATTTTGTTTGAATGTATGTCTTGATTTTATTTTAGTGGTAAATGCCTTTCAATGTATTACAGACATCAGAAGACTGAGTTCCAATTTGTTGACTTGTATATGATGGGACTTCAGTGTATCGAAGAAAATATCCAGTGTGTTTATAAGTATTTAATGTAATTGTTATAATAGTTAAATATTATGTGATGATTTTGATCAAAAGTTAATTATAAAGCCTAAGATAATAGGGAGGAGGTGGAGCAAGATAGCCGAATAGAAACCTCCACTGATTGTCCTCCCCACAGGAACACCAAATTGAACAACTGTCCACATGAAGAAATTCCTTCTTAAGAACCAGAATCAGGTGAGTGATCACAGTGCCTGGTTCTAACTTCATATCACTGAAGGAGACACTGAAGAGAGTAGGAAAGACAGTCGTAAATTGCTGATGCTGCCGCTCTCTCAACTTCAGCAACAGCTGTGTGGCACAGAGAGAAAACCTGGGCACTTTGGGGAGGGAGGGCTCAGTGATTGTGGGACTTTGTATTGGAACTCAGTGCTGCCCTGTCACAGTGGAAAGCAACATTGGGCCCAGAGGTAGCATTTAGACCAGTTCTAGCCAGAAGGCTAGTCACTGGTCCCAGCAGTTGGAACTTGAGTTCTGGCAAGCCCCACCACCATGGGCTAAAATGCCCTGGGGTTCTAAGTAGACTTGAAAGACAGTCTAGGCCAGAAGGACTGCAGTTCCTGGCTAAGACATGGTGTTGTGCTGGGACTCTGAGCCAGTGGCCTTGTGGGGCATGTGACCTAGTGAGACCTCAGCTGGGGCAGCCAAGGAAGGCTTCGCACCGCCCTCCCACAACCACAGGCAGTGCAGCCTGCAGCTCCAGGACTCCTTCCTTCTGCTTGAGAATGAGGGAAGAGTAAAGACGACTTTGTCTCGCAGCTTGGATACCAGCTCAGCCACCTTAGGGCATCAGGCAGAGCCCTGAGGCTCCCGGATGACATTTATAGACATACCTTGGACCAAAAGGGAACCCACTGCTTTGAAGGGAAGTACCCGGTTCCTGTCAGGATCCGTCATCTGCTGACTAAAGAGCCCTTGGGCCCTAAGTAATCAGCAGTGGTACCCAGACAGCACTCACTGTGGGTCTTGCATGAGGCTCAAAGACAAACTGGCTTCAAATGTAACCCAGCACATTCCCAGCTGTGGTGGCTACAGGGAGGGACTCCTTCTGCTTGAGAAGAGGAGAGGAGACTTTGTCTTGCAGCGTGGGTAACTGCCAGCCGCAGTGAGGGAGAACATCTAGTGGCTCTTGGGAGTCCCCAGTTTCAGGCCTTGGCTCTTAGACATGATTTTGGAACCTGCCCTCGGCTACAGGAGAGCTCACTGCTCTGAAAGGAGAGACTCAGGCCTGGCAGCATTCATCACAAACTGACTGAAGAGTCCTTGGGCCTTGAATGAACGTTAGCAATAAACAGGCAGTACTTGCTGCAGGCCTAGGGTGGTGGTGGACACAGGGAGAGGTTCCTGCTTATGGAAAAGGGGAGTGAAGAGTGGGAAGGACTTTTTCTTGTGACTTGGGTGCCACAAGAAATATTCAACTGTGGTAGAATAGTGCAGCAGCTAGATTCCTAAGGTTTCAGCTTTCAGGCTCTGGCTCCCAGATGGCATCTCTAGACCTGCCCAGAACCAAGGGGAACTCACTGCCCTGAAGGAAAGGACACATGCCCGTCTGGCTTTGCCACCTACCGATTGTAGTGTCCCAGGGTCTTGAGCAAACATAGGCAGTAGCTAGGAAGTGGTTACCATGGGCCTTGGGTGCAGTCCAGTGCTTTGCTGGCTTCGGGTGTGAACCAGTGCAGTCCCAGTGGTGGTGACTACAGGGGTATTTGTGTCACCCTCCTCTAGCTCCAGCTACTCATCTCACACACACACACACACACCTCTCTCTGTCTCTCTCTCTCTCTGTTTGGGAGAAAGTAAGGGAAGAGAACAAAGAGTCTCTGCCTGGTAATTGAAAATTCTTCTGGATTTTATTCAGGAACACCACGGTGGTTCCTGTGTGAATCAGCAAGAGTCTCAGCATGACTGGGCGTGGGGTGCCCCAGTTAATGCAGATATAGCTGCAGTGAGACCAGAAACTTAAATCACAACACCCAAGTCCCTCTGAATACCTAGAAAGCCTTCCCAAGAAAGATGGGTACAAACAAGCCTACGCTGTGAAGACTACAACAAACACCTAACTCTTCAACGCCCGATGCCCAGACACTGACAAACATCCACAAGCATGAAGTCCATCCAGGAAAATAGAAACTCGCCAGATAAAGCCACCAGTAAGCAATTCTGGAGAGACAGATATGTGACCTTTCAGACAGATCATTTAAAAATAGCTATTTTGAGGAAACAATGAAATTCAAGATGACAGAGAAATCAGTAATCCTATCAGATAAATTTAAAGAGATTGAAATATGAAAGAATCAAGCAGAAATTCTGGAGTTGAAAAATGTAGTTGACATACCAAAAAATGCATCAAAGTCTCTTAGTAGAATTGATCAAGCAGAGGAAAGAATTAGTGAGCTTGAAGACAGGCCTAAAAATACACAGAAGAGACTAAATAAAAAACAATGAAATACGCCTAAAAGATACAGAAAATAGCCCCAAAGGGGCAAATCCAAGAGTTATTGGCCTTATGGAGGAAGTAAAGAAAGACATAGGGGTAGAAAGTTTATTCAAAGGGGTAATGGATAACTTCCCAAACAGAAAGGTATCAATATTCAAGTCCAAGAAGGTTATATTAATAAAACACGGAGTAGATTTAACCCATAGAAGTCTACCTTATGGGATTTAATAAGTAAACTCCCATAGGTCAAGGATGAAGAAAGGATCCTAAAAGCAGAGAGAGAAAAACAAATACCATACAAAGATGCTCCAGTACATCTGGCAGCAGACTTCTCAGTGGAAAGCTTCCAGGCCAGGAGACAGTGGGCCTGACAGATTGAAATTGCTAAAAGCAAAAACCTATTACCCTAGGATAGTATATCCAGCAAAAGTTTTCTTCAAACATGAAGGAGAAATAAAAGCTTTCCCAAACAAAAGTTGAAGGATTTTATTAACACCAACCCTGTTGTACAAGAAATGCTAAAGGGAGTTCTTCAGTCTGAATGAAAGGATGTCAGTGAGCAATAAGAAATCACCTGAAGGTATAAAACTCACTGGTAATAGTACTCAGAAGAACGCAGAATAGTATAACAGTGTGTGTAAACTACTCATATCTTGAGTAGAAAGGTTAAAAGATGAACTGATAAAAACTACAACTTTTCAAGACATAGTACAGTAAGATATAAGTAGAAGAAAAAAGTTAAGCACGAGGACAAAGTTAAAGTGTAGAGTTTCTATTAATGTTCTTTTTCCTTGTTTGTCTTATTGTTTATGCAATCAATGTTGTCATTTAAAAATAATGGGTTTTCTTATTTGCAAGTCCATGGTAACCTCAAATTAAGAAACATACAATAGATCCATAAAAAATAAAAAGCAAGAGATTAAAACATAAAACCAGAGAGAATCACCTTTACTAAAAGGAAGACAGGAAAGAAAAAAGGAAGAGAAGATTACAAAACAAGAAAACAAATGACAAAATGGCAAGAGTGTGTCCATAGTTTTGAATAATAACATTGAACTTAAATGAACTAAACTCTGCAGTCAAAAGCCGTAGAGTGGCTAAATGGATTAAAAAAAAAAAAAAAGACCCAATGATCTGTTGCCTACAAGAAACACACTTCACCTCTATAGAGACACCTATAGACTGGAAAGAAAGGAATGGAAAAAGGTATTCCATGCAAATGGGAACCAAAAAGAGCTGGGGTAGCTATACTTATATCAAACAAAATAGATTTCAGGACAAAAGCTAGAGACAAAGAAGTCATTATATAATGATAAAGGGGTCAGTTCAGCAAGAGGATATAGCAGTTGTCAATATGCATCCAACATTGGAGCACCCAGATAATACAAAGCAAATATTATAACTAAAGAGAAAGATAAACCCCAATACAATAATAGCTAGAGATGTCAACGCGCCACTTGTTACAAGAGATGTCAACTTGCAGCACTGGGCGGATCTTTGATACAGAAAAGCAACAAAGACATTTGACTTTATCTGCGCTTTAGAACAAATCAATCTAATAGATACTTACAGAACATTTCCTCGAGTGGCTTCAAAATACACATTCTTTTCCTTAGCACATGGATCATTCTTAAGGATCATATATATTAAGCACAAAACAAGTCTTAAAAAATTTTTAGGCCGGGCGCGGTGGCTCAAGCCTGTAATCCCAGCACTTTGGGAGGCCGAGGCGGGTGGATCACGAGGTCAGGAGATCGAGACTATCCTGGCTAACATGGTGAAACCCCGTCTCTACTAAAAATACAAAAAAAAACTAGCTGGGCGTGGTAGTGGGCGCCTGTAGTCACAGCTACTTGGGAGGCTGAGGTGGGAGAATGGCATGAACCCGGGGGGCGGAGCTTGCAGTGAGCCGAGATTGCGCCGCTGCACTCCAGCCTGGGAGACACAGTGAGACTCTGTCTCAAAAAAAAAAAAAAAAAAAAAAAAATTAAAAATGAAATTCATCTCTTAAAAATCAAAAAATATAATTTCATCAAGAGTCTTCTGACCACAATGGAATAAAACTAGAAATCAATAATGAGGAATTTTGGAAACTGTACAGACACATGGAAATTAAACAGTATGCTCCTGAATGACCAGTGGGCCAATGAAGAAATTAAGAAAATTTAAAAATTTTTTGAAACAAATGATCATGGAAACACAACATATCAAAACCTATGGGATACAGCAAAGCTGTACTAAGAGGAAGTTTATAGCTATGAGCACCTACATCAAAGTAGAAAAACTTCACATAAACAACCTTAATGATGCATCTTAACAAGAAAAGCAAGAGAAAACCAAACCCAAAATTAGTAGAAGGAAAATAATAAAGATTAGAATGGAAATAAATGAAATTGAAATATTACAAAAGATCGATGAAACCAAAAGTGGATTTTTTGAAAACATAAAATTGACAAACCTTTAGCCAGACTAAGAAAAAAGAGAAGACCCAAATAATGTTTTCTTTTTCATTTCTGATTTTAAAATTGGTACTGCAGAAATTCAGACTCGTTAGAGGCTACCGCGAACAACTGTATGCCAATAAATTGGAAAACTTAGAAGCTTTGGTAGTCAACAAGAGAGGGACCTGCCCGAGGCCATGTGGCTCCAGGGGCCGTGTGTCTGTGTGTGTGTCTGTGTCTGTCTCTACCCTGAGTGGGAACAGGAGGCTACTTGTGAAGTCACATCTCTGAAGGCCGTCTGTTGGTCACAGACAGGCTGCTGGGTTCACTGCAGCTGGAGATGTCTGTGGAGGTTCCCCCAGCACATTGCTCTGTCTTCATGTGCATCTTGGTTTCCATCCAAAATCACTTGTTAATGGACTGAGAACTTTTCCTCTGTCTAGCTAGCAATATCACTAGGAGTAAATGTGCTAAGGGGGAGACTGCTTAGCATTTGATTTCTCAAATGTTTTTCCTGAGACCCAGTCATCTTTACTCTGGGTAAAGAAAAAAAAACCCTTGGGTACCCCCTTTTACCTTGTGCTGTTGCTGTTACTGTGAAGATGTAGATAGTATGTGTGACTCTAGCTGTCATCAGATCATTCGTGGACACAGTGCAACATCATACCTGTTAGATCATGGCTTTGGTTCTGCCAGGAGGCCTGGTGGGAGCAGCTGGCATGATGCGTGCTGCCTCTTGTGACCCATGTGCACCATCCTGCTGCCCAAGGCCTTGATGTAGCCCCCACAGGGTGCCCTGCCTGCACATTATCACACTCTGAAGAGCGGCCTATGGAGCACAAGAGGGAGCTGAGGGGAACATCCTCTCCTTTAAGCCTGGACTCATATTCTGTAGTGGTGATTTCTGTGAGTGGTTGGTTGTCGTGTGAACTCAGGTATCTGGGCAGCGTTATGTGTGGAATATGTTGGCACGTTATGCTCGAGTCCTAGGGCTCAGCTGACCTTTATGAGCTTTATCTGCTACTGAATTAATGAACAAGGGCTTTATCAGCTATGAAACTTTGGTGACAGAAAATTCTTGGAGAATTGGTCTGGGACTGAAAGAGGTAATAAAAATCTAGAGCTTAGGCTCAGTGCAGTGACTGAAATAGGAAAAACCACTCGTACAGTGAATTGTTTGTTTATAAGCTATGCTTATAAATACGACTTAATTTTTGTTAATTGATGAAATATCAGAAATGAAAATTTATCTAGATTTTCATTTCTGAATGGATCATGGGCTGTGGCACTGGCCGGGTAGGAGATGAAATCTTAGCATAGCCCAGGGTCCAGCACTGAGCAGTATTTCTGCAGTCATAAGAATTTAACCCATTTTAGGTAGTACATATCCAATAATTTTCCTGTGCCACATCTCTGGCAGTGTTTTTTTGTGCATGCAACTTTAGCATTCCATCATTACCAATTCTCTTCAGTCCTCCCAGTGGGGCATTCAGGGTTCTGTCATTCTAGAAGCCAGCCTCTTCCTGATGTTTCGCTGTGTCTCTGCATGTGAACGTCACCCGCCCCGATGTCAGAATATTCTCAAAACCTGTGTCTTAAGGACCTGGATTAAGGGGCGTGTCCTTCCTCCTCTGTAGGCTGGCAGCAGTATGTTTGTAGCTTGTATCACTGAGACTACATAATTGTCTTCAGTTTACTTTTGTACAAAATGATAGCACTCACTTTAAGGTAGAGACTGTTACCCTGTTTTTAGTCTGTTCCCAGTGCCTTGTAATGGTGCTGCATACATACAGTAGTTGAAATTAATTTGAGTCAGTGACTGTCCTGCAAATGGACAGAACTGTGGCTAATCCCTGTAGGCTATGGAAACCCCGCTTAGCTGTTCACAGTTGGAAATGGGTCTGCAGCAGTGCAGATGCTAGCTTACTTTGCCCTCTGTTGTGTTTTAATAAACTAAACAGTAAAGCACCGTAATAACTGCATGATACATTCAGGATGTGGAAACATGGCGTGGATGAATTAGACAAGTGTTGTTAAGAGCTTGCATTGGGAAACGTGCTGTATCTGCTAGACAAACTCCAGTAGCCTCTAGCCAGATGGGGCTGTGAAGCTCTGGAAATGAGACTAACGCAACTGAAACACTGAATTTTTAATTTTAAAAAAAGTTTTAATTAACCTTACTTGAAATAGCCAGAGGTGGCTAGTGGCTGTTGGATTTGAGGGTAAAGAAGCATGGCAGAGAAGGCAGGTGGGACAGCCTCCCGTCTGCGCGGAGGTCTGTCTGTCACTGCCACCAGCAGGAAGACTTCTACATCCTAATCCTCAGCCTCCTTATGCTGCGGGCGAGGTCCCTGCTGTTGCAGACCCCGCTAAGTTCCGAATCCCTGAAGGTACCTGTTGTGCTTCTGTGAGCTCCCTCCAGTACTCTGGGTGGGGACATGTCTTGCTCGGAGAGAGATCAAAGGAGAGCTAAGAGAGGGAAAGAGATGGAAAGTTAAATATTGAAGGAAGGTGTTGGCCTTTTTTTACACAGCACAGGGAAGAGACTAGTATGTGGAGGGAGCGCTTACATTTGGTAGATGTTCTTACACAGATCAGCCACCTGAACCTGTGTGGGATATTTTTATTTCCTACATTTTACATTTCTATTGTCTGTATTATTTACAGTAACTACTTTTGACATCTACATATTGCTGTGTTTTTAGAAGCAGAGGTTTATTCTCACCTCTTTCCTGAAGCCCATGTTTTATAAAACTGACATGTTATCTAGTCTAGAAGGGAAGGCCCGGCCAGGCTTGGTGGCACATGCTTGTAATCCCAGCTACTCGGGAGCTGAGGCAGGAGAATCGCTTGAACCCAGAAGGCGGAGGTTGCAGTGAACTGAGATGGCGCCATTACACTCCAGCCTGGGCAGCAAGAGAGAAACTCCATCTCAAAAAAAAAAAAAAAAAAAAAAAAAAGAGACAACCTGCTGTGCTGGGAATGCTTGAGAGTCTGAGGAGAGAAAATGGTGGGTGGTGGGATTTGGAACCTGTCACAGCATTACTTCCTGTGCTTTTCTGTCTCCACAGCTATTATTGTAGGACGTACTGATAAGAGCTCAGTAAATTTTCTTAAATTGATGAGAACAAGAACAGTCTTTTTGAGCACTGGTTAACAGTTATTAAGGAATGAACAAAAAATTGTTGAAAAACAGGGAGAAGACCAAGTCAGCATGAATTTTGAGTGCTCTGTGTTTTGAACATGAGATTTTTCCTAATACTTGTGACTCGCTGATTCTCCTGACTCTGACTTTCTCCAGCCACTACTTAGCAGCCGCAGAGCGGAAAGCAGTGCGCATGAAGGCGGAGACAGCCAGAGACTGGAGGAGAGGTGGAACCGGGAAGTCCTGGGCCTGAGGTGCTGCCTGCAGGGTTGAAAGGCCAGCAGACAGTTGGGAGCCAGAGCGTGCTGTGGTCTGAATGTGTTTCCCCAGATCATCTGTTATTACAGATGATCACCAATTGGATGGTATTACAAGGTGGGCCTTGGAGGTGGTTAGGTCATGAGGATGGAGCCCTCGTGAATGGGATCAGCACCCTTGTAACAGCTGTGAGGGAGCTGTTTTGCCCCCCCTCCCCCGTGAGGATGCAATAAGGGACCACCTGCGGGTGCCTTGGGTCTTAGGCTTCCAGCCTCCAGAGCTGTGGGCAGTGCATTTCTGTTGTGGGTAAATGACCCAGTCCACCGTGTTCTGTTCCCAGCTGGGGTGGACTGAGGCCGTGTGCTCATCAGAGGGACGGCAGAGCAGAAGCAGTGTCCCCATGAGTTGTAGGCCAGGACCCTAGTCCCGGGCTCCGTCCACCTTTGTGTTGGATGCTGACGTCTTTCCCTTTTTTTTTTTTTTGGCATTCCTCAGTCATTTTGGTCAAGTACCTGCTCTGGGAGCTTTCTGAGGAGCGAGTGCATGCCAGGCAGTTAATCCATGTGAGCGCTCACGGTTGACTCAGACAGAGACAGTTAGAGGAAGCGATTTCCGCCCCCGTTTCAAGGGGTGCTTCAGTGTTTCTGGGCTCTGGTGCTGAGGAGGCCCATGCTTTTCCGCATTCTTGGTGTGAACAGGTGTTTCTCACTCAGAGCTCTTTGCATCCTTGTTTCTGGGCTTCTGAATGACTCTGCTGTTGTCTGGGGCCTCGGTTTTCTTTTGACCTCGTGCCAATGCTTGTGGACACCTTCGATCTTGTGCCTTGCACTCTTTCTGTTTAGTCGTGTGATGATTTCTTTGGTTGACTTATGCTTATATTTTTGGTTTTCTGTATCAGCAACTTTTATTCCGATGTGGAATGACTATAATACTTCCTTTTTCCCCTTTGCTCCTTTATTCCCCCCGCTTTTTAGGCAAATGTATTTGTCGTCCTTTCATGCCTTCTTATAATTAAGGTTGGTACACTGAAAACGCTTTGGAAGTGCTGTCCGAGAGTTGGGACTGGCTGACTCGTGTTTTCTGGAGGAATCTCGGGTGTTCATGTTTTTGGTCACTTTTTCTGTGGCTCCCATTCCCTGGGTAGGAGGATGTAATCCTTCTGGTAATATTGTGGGTATCTGGGGAGCAAAGACAGCCTGGGGTGCAGGGAAGGTGGTAGGAGTTCACGTGGGTCTCCTGTTTTCAGCACACGTGCCCCTGCTCCGGGTTGTTGCTGGTGTCCTCCAGAAACTCTGAGGCCCAGAGAGGTGAGCGCGTACCCCGTTAGGCACACCCCCCACTGAGGCGGCACCACCGGGGGCCCTGATGCCCGAAGCTTGTGCTGACCCCTCATGCAGCTTCCAGTGCTGGTTCTGGTCGTCTCTTCTTCATTCTTTTTGTTCTCGTGAGTTTATGCTTCTTGGAAAAGCCTATTAGCTGTCAGGATGCTGTGGATCTGGGGAGGAGAGGCACCTGATAGGTGGGCTCGCTTTCCAGTCTCTAACCTGAAGGGAAAGGCGGTTTTTGTATTTTTTTGTTAGTCTTGATTCTACTGCTTTGGTAGAAAACCTCACAGACTGAATAACTACATTCAATAATTCTCCTTTATGCAAAGCTGAAGGCTGTGTGACATCTGTTTTTCTTGCTGCCCAAAGAGCTTGGGCCTGAGGGTTGGTCGGGATGCCGTGCGCAGTCCTGGCAGTCTGAACACTGCCGGAGAGGACCTGGCAGCAGAGCTGCTTTCTGGGTGCCGCTTCTCCCTGCTATACTCAAGGCAGCAACGTGTGTGTGCTGGGATCGGGGCCTCTTGTTTTCACAGATAGGTGCAAAGGGAGGTTTTCCTTACTCAAGAGTATTATATGTCTGTCAGTTCGCAGTTGTCCCGTCTGTAAAACTGATGACTATTTCCCTTTGTGTTGCATTTTCTCCAGGTTGCCCGAAGCTCAGCAGAGAGTCGGAGGCTGCTTTTTAAACCTGATGCCACAGATGAAAACCCTGTACCTCACGTATTGTGCCAATCACCCTTCTGCAGTGAATGTCCTCACGGAACACAGGTTGGCTCGCTAGGCACCTGGGCAGCGGGGAGGGCGGATGGCTCTGTCCTTCAAATAGTGCATGAAATAGGGTGATGCCAATAGTCCCTTGGTTATTAAAGGATCTGAATTTTAATTACCCCTCAAAATTAGTGCTTGAGAAGTACTGGTAAGAAGTCTTTGAAATGATGGTATTTCTGTAAAAAGACATCTTTGTTGATGTCTTGCCTACAGCCTGAAGCCCTTTGGTTAATAGGTTGAAGGGTCGGTAAGTGTTCGGGGGTGTAGCCACAAGCTTAGTCAAGGGTCCTGGAATCATATTTCTGTCCGTTCTTAAAACTGGAAGTACACGAACCCAAGTTACATCAGCTGTAAGAAAAAGTATCCCATTTCAGATTAATATTAGGTTTTATACACAAAACATTACGTTGGAGACCATTAGCTTTTCAACCTGAAACTAAAAACAAGTGCAACAGAGAATGCACAGATGTTTTGCTTATTTTGTGAGGCAAGACAGTGTCTGCTTCCTGCGAATGGGAGGAAGATGTTTCTCAGCTGTTTCAGTTATTAAGGAGGATCTCGGTTGTTAGTGTTAAGAATTGATTTGTTTGAGGATTGGCTTGGAGGAGACCACACCGGGGCTTAGAGAACTCAGAGGCTCACTTTCTGTTTCTAAAAGAGACCAAAGATTTGTATCAATGTTTTACAAAACATTTCATAATTTCTTTTGAAAACAGGAATTCACATATTTTCAAAACCATAAATGGAAAAAGTATTGTTTTAGTAGCATGAAGATAAATGCCATTTTCTTTCTAACTTAAATATTTAACTTCAGCCTAACTGAACATTTCAACTGAAAGCCTCTTCAGTGAACAGGTGTTGGTTGCCTCTTTAGAAGCACATTTGGGGCTCAGGTGTGGCACTGCGGGGGTGTCCTAGGACAGCTCAGACATGGCAGCACAGTGGACTCCGCTCTGGCTGCTCCCTTCAGGCTCTGCAGCCTTGGGCAGATTTCCTCCTTCTCTGGGTTTCAGCTTCCTTTCCTGAAGGAACTCATTCACAGGGATGTTATACGCATTCGGCTAAAACTGTCAGCAGGGCAGCTCAGGGTGAACATGCCAGATGCTCAGTGAATATTTTGTTGTCTTCTATTTTTTTTTTTTTTGAAGACCCTGGATAGTTACTGTTTCCTGGGTGTGCTCAAATATAAAAAGATTAAGATTTGTTTGAACTTCCTATTTGTTACTAAAGCATCTGCAGCCCAGAAAGGAAACAGCAGCCTTGAACAATGCAGTGAAAGGAAAGGAAGTTAGAACTCACAGCAGTCGCAGAGAAGGAAAACCCAAAGAAAGCTCCCTTTGCACGTCCCGTTTGGGAGTGTGGGCTGTGTCCGCAGCACCTCCAAGCATCCAGCATGTTTCCAGTTACGCACTATGCCCCCTACGCCTGGGAATTTATACATTGAATGAGATTTCCAGAAAGCACAATGCAAGTGTTAAATTTGTATCTCTGGAAGTTCTTCAAGAATTATTGATGGAGTGATGAGGAAGATGAACAGAAAGTTCATCTTTCTGAGGGCCTGTCCTAAAAATGACATTGAAAGTCACTGGGACTGTTAGTTTCCTAAAATGCAAAGCCATTCAAGAGCAGTGCTTGTGGGCGTGTGCTGCGTTTATCCTCTTCTCTGTTATTACCTTAATTAGTGTGTTTGTCAGATCTTAATGAATGTGTAGCATTTTCCTGAAGTAACCAGAAGAAAGAATACAGGTGGGTTTTTGAGTCAGGAGGGTCTTTGTGCCTCCTTCCCAGGGCTGCCCAGAGAGTGGAGGGGCAGACTGAGGCCCACTCTGGACAGCAGCCCCGGGGGCAAGTCACTGTTGCTTTAGTGCTGGGAGTCAGAGCTGCAGCGAGAGGAAGGTCCCCAGAGCCAGCAGGTGTCGCCACGGTGGAACCTAAAGCTTGTGTGCCCTCCTGAGGTCCCTGCGCCATGAGAGTTCCACCTCTGTTGGCCACACATTCCTCCCTACGCCAAAGAGCACGGCAGTGAATTGGGGTTGGGCCTCCCTGTGCCGAGGCTCCTTCCTACTTCCTGCCTTTGTACTTCGATTCTTTCTTGTTCCTCTTGCCGGCTTTTCCATGTGTGTGACGGTCTTTAAGCTGCCACGCCTGTGGGTAGACTAATCTGCTCATGCCGTGGTATAATTTTTAAGGATTGGTTCAGGTGTGGTGGGTTGAAGTTTAAAGTCTTATTTGCATCTTCACCGTCCTTGCGTTACTTGGGTTTAAGTTGTAAGTGTGAGCCCTGCAAGTGCAGAATGCCAACTCTGAGCGTTTTAGCAGCTCTGACCTTCCACGGTGTCCAGGGATGGAGGCAACACTTGTCCATGGCCAGCTATTTTGAATGAACTATGAGTGCCATAATTTAGTCTGTAAAAACGATTTTTTCCCCAGCAGTTTGTTCTTCTGCGCTTGGCTCTGTGCTTGCGTGTGTTTTGTGGCTGCCGTCAGCCCACAGCCTGTGTCAGTAAGGACTGAAGAGACCCACTATGTACGAGGCTGCTGGCATCAGCAGAAGTGAAGCTGAAAGAGCCATCTTTGGTCAGAGTAGCTGTAACTAGCTGTTTCGTCTTATTGTGGCACTACTTTTTTTTTTTTTTTTTAAACTTCAAACTGAAACTAAAATGATGATCCACAAATATTTATAAAATTTCATTTCCTTTTTAACTGTATTTGTTCTGGCATTGTAAGAGTGTCTTGTGGATATTAAAAGGAGTTTTACTTGCACACCTTTCACTTTTTTGGCTTCAGGGCTTTTTTTGAGGGAGTGGTGATGAGGGTAACTGTTTAGTTTTGTTAATTTTTCTCTGCTGTACCATAGTTAGGAAATTTCACAGGTAACCCTGAAATACAAATAATGACCTGAATGGATTTTTCCTTGATTCTTATTTTGGTGGAAAAGGTCCTTATGTGGATTACATTTTAAGGGGTTGAAATATATTTTTAGTATCGTAAAATTTGATTTTCATGGGACCACCTGATAAATTCTCCAACACCTAGAGAATTGTTGGTAAAATATAAATTGCTCCTGTCTGAAGCCCTCATGTCACTCTATTCATGCTTTAGGAATGGATAGAGTGAGTAGTGGAAAGGGGAGCACTTCTGAGTAAACTGGGCAGAGGGGAGGGACATGTGTGTGCAGAACAGACTGCCTGTCATCAGAGGGGCCGGCCGTGCCATCCACATAGTGGGGGTCCGCCTTGGGTGCAGAGCATCAGCCGTTCTGCCGGCAGTGATGGCTTGGGCAGTGGCCTTCATGCAGGCTGTCCTCTGTATCACTTGCAGAATTGTAGGTCTGCCCTGCCTAGAGTGATGTTTGGGGCATTGATGTCTGTGAGTGCCTACCCTGGTGCCCAGCATGGTGAGTGGTCCCGTGGCTCCTCTGTCCTTGTGGTCCTGCTGTCCACAGAGTGCTCACTGTTGCCCCAGCTGAGAAGGGGGCGGGGGACAGTGGCTGTAGTGGCTGCAGTGGAGGGGAGTCTGTCCTGGACCTTCCTCAGTTCCCCACCCATCTCCCCGGGTAAGGTGAATAGTGAGGAAAGAAGGCAGAGGACGTGTCCATGTTTAGAAATGATAGGAATACGTGCGGTGTGCTCCCGGGCTCACGTCAGTGCAGCCTCACAGCGAGCAGGACACCTTGCTGTGCAGGTGTTACCCACAGCAGGCCCCTGAAGATGGCACTGCACTTTATTTCAGTAACCTCCAGCCTGGGATTGTCTCAAGGAAATGATTTTTGGAAAGCACAAAGTTATAGACAACAGATGTTGAGTTGTCTGTTGCCCACAAAAGTGCACGTGCTCTCGTGCGTGTGCGTGCTGTCTCACAAAAGACACACACCACATACCCACACTCAGACGTACTCTGACAGTTTCTGTGCTACTAATTTTTAAAACAGCATCAACATGATGGGCAGCCTTACAGAAATAATTATGAAGCCTCATATATGGAGTTGATAAAATGTTTCTCGTCTTATTTTTTTATAAGTGGATATATGCAACATTACCCTTTTTTATAATTTGCTTTAGTGTTGATAATAACCTGTTTAAGTGTGTATATGTATTTGTTCATTGAAGGTATTTCTTGTTGGCAAGGACAGACAGAGGTGCTGCACTGGCATTGTTACTGTTTTTACACAGCGTAGGACCGCACCCTGGCCTTGGTTAATGAGACCACCCTGGTTTTGTAGAAAGCACGTAGACGTGAGTGGCCTTCTCGGAGGGTCGTATGTGCTGAGGAAGGGGAAGGCTGGTTTCCTAGTGACCGTTTGGTTTTCAGGATGGTGTTTGAATTGGTTTCACTGGGGGACATTCTCACTAGCTGCCTTGGCGGGGGATCCACATGGAATAAGGAGGGTAAGAAGCGGGAAGGGCTGGCACCACCCTGGCTCTCAGTCCTCCTTATGGGAAGCTATGTTTAGGTTGAACTCTCTGAAACTGTTAATATTCACTGTTTGTGGACTATTTCCTCTGGGTTAACCTAAACACTGTCTGTCTGTTCCCGGGGAGCCCTTGATGGATCTGGTGTCCCCTAGACCTCTGGCAGTGGCCAGCTTGGCTGGGGTGGTGCATTGGGAGGCTCCTGTGAGACCAGAACCGGAAATTGGCTTGTTTCTCAGTTTTGCTGTTAGAATTTTCATATTTATTTTAGGACATCGTTTACATAATGAGGATATAAAAGTATCTTTTCCTTTTAAGGGAAAACCTCTAGACTAGGAAAATTTGTTCCTAGGATGAGTGTGCCATGGGTATCATTTGAACCCAGCTCTGCTGACTAGAGACCCCTGTCTTCCAGGATGGGGCGTGGTGACGGGGTGGGGGGAGGGTCACCTGGGTCTCCTGGATGGGATGTGGTGACTGAGAAGTCGCCCTGGTCTCCTGGACCTGGCATTGGCTGCCAGCACTGGTGCTGCCTCCCCTTTTTTCTGTGGGCTGCACACTGTCAGATGTGTGGACTGATGGCACATGCAGTGTGAGGGACAGCAGACCCAGGGCCTGGCAGAGACCTCAGAGATCGCCAGTGAAGGGGTGTCGCGGTCAGGTGACTGTCAGCCTTAACAGACGTGTGGGTGAAGAGCTGGACCCCTCAGAATCCTGCCCGTGTCTTCTGCCACAGCTGTGGGAACTCTGAGGACAAAGGTGACGCATGTGAGGACCCACTGTAGGGAAAGCTAGGCGAGGCACCGTGAAGGGAATGGTGAAAGAGGAACACAGGAAGATCTAAAACTTTCTAACTCTTTAATTTTGGGATATGCACTCAGTTTCTTTGTTCACACACAGGGACCCCTTCCTTCCTTACGTGTTGTGAGGATTGAATGTAACAATGCTTTTGAAGTTCTAAAGCATAAATCAGCATTCGCTGTCTGCACGCAGGGACCCCTTCCTTCCTCATGTATTGTGAGGATTAAACGTAACAAAGCTTTTGAAGCTCTGAAGCCTAAATCAACGTTTGCTCTCTTCTCTTGCTGCTTCTCCCACTCCTCACCCCAAGAGCCATTGCTTACTCCCAGGCTGAGTGCTGGCAGCACCTAGGTGGGGCCTGTGTGCTGGACGAACTCACCTCTGGGAATGACCGCCATTGGCGTGCTCTAGCTCTTTACCGGAGCAGCTGAGTCCTTGTTCTTACCACCTTAAGACTCTGAGATTATTGGACTCCATTCTGGCTCTGAGCGTGCACGTTTCCATTGGACATGTCTGCATGGCACTGATGTGCCAGAGGGCCTCGGCATCAGTAGGATCTCATGGAGACCCACATATCCTGTGCTGTGTGTAGTTACTCTTGCTCATATGAGAGCAGGAACGGGGCCCCTCAGGGGTGGGAATCCCCTTTGGCATTTCCAGATAAGCAGCACAGATTTGGGATCAAAGCTGGAGCCTTCCAGATGTTAAAAGCAACACTCATGTTTCATAAATTCTGGCTGTTGCTCATGGAGATCAGAGAGCCACCATTGCCTCTCATTGCTAACCACAAGTGTCTCCCTTGCCACTTGCTGCCCAGTGAGGAGTTGGGGGAGTTCATGGAGACCAAAGGTGCCAGCAGCCCTGGGATTCTCGTGCTGACCACGGGCCTGAGCAAACCCTTCATGCGCCTGGATAAATACCCTACGCTGCTCAAAGAGCTCGAGAGACACATGGAGGTACTGCACTTTCATTCTCTTACTCGGAGTCCTTACCAAGGGTTAGTGGCATGGTCAGACAACTGTGAAAGACAGTATTATTCATGATTGATTTTAGAAGCCAGAACCAACAGAGTTTACAAAGAGTGTTTACTTAGTGGATTGTCAAAATGATTTTGTTAAATATTATGTTTTTCTCCTTACTCCAGCTCTATTAAAAAACATTTACCACTTATCTCTCTTTTACCCACTGCTGCTGGTTGAAAAGTTTCCAAAAGCTGAAACATGAGAACTGATTTTCAGATAATGTTGAGATGTCTTATCTGGATCATCAGCTACAAACAATGTGTGCATAAGTTATAGGGTAATACTGTACTAATCATTTAATGAATGATTATGCTCTTTTAATTTTGAATAACAGGTTGCAGCCTAGCAGAAATTTGGGTTAAAGTTACTCTCTTGGCTTGAGTTGGCAAACCTTTTCCGTAAGGGGGCAGACTGTAGGGTCTTCATCACAGCTACACGGCTCTGCCGTTCTAGATACTGCATGTGAGCCGCGGCAGTGTTCCAATAAGACTTTATTGATGAAGCAAGTGTTGGCTTCCCCACCCCTGCTGCTCGTGACTGTTCTCTTTCAACGTATGTTTCCCCCAAGTCTGATGGCTTCATGATTTTCTGAAAGACTGACACTTTAATGCTGAGGGAAAAAGGGAATATTAAGAGTTGAAAAGTATTAGAAAAGTTTCAAGCTGGTCTGTAGAAAGTACCTTTTTAAGAAAAGCTTTTCCTTATGAAAGCTAATTGTATGTTTCTTTTACTCAAAGGATTATCATACAGATAGACAAGATATTCAAAAATCTATGGCTGCCTTCAAAAACCTTTCAGTAAGTGATTAAGCATATTGTTTTTTCCCCCCAGACGTTATTGTGACAAATGAATGTAAAAGAATTATCAACTGAAAAAGTCAAATGATTAAAAAATGACTTGTGCTGACATGAAAGAAAAACAGAGTCGGCATTCTATGGCTGGTAAACTCCTTTTAGTGGACTCTGATAGAATAATTACTTAAAATTTTTAAAATCGCAGTATAATTGATGTTAGATCTACTTTAAAATTATTTAAAACATTTTTTTACCCTTCATTCGTGTTGTCTTTAATGATTTATTGCAAAACAGAACAATGGTGGTTCCGTTTTCTCTGCTGTTGGGTTGTCTTACCAACTGCATTTTCGAAATATATGCCTTATTTTATAGCACAAGTTATACTTTGTTTCTTCTCTTCAGTCTTCTATATTGGCAAACACTAACAAAACCAGAATGAAAATACAGTTTTGTTCTGTCCACATTTCTTTTTCGTACAAGTGGCAAAATCTACTATATTTTTCTAAGATAATACTTAGTATTCCAGAGCAGTTGTGTGCGTTGCTTCTTTTGACATGATTTCGTACTTTCAAGCAAATACTTTCAATTCCGTATAATTAAGCAAATCATTCAACAGATTATCTGTCTGAAGAAGTAAGATATAAAGCAATAATTGTCTTAAGGACGATACAAAGCAATGTGGCCAGAACTTAAGATTCTGGAAGTTTCTGTCTGTTAACAGTGTTGTTCTGTGTCTGTCAGGCCCAATGTCAAGAAGTCCGGAAAAGGAAAGAACTTGAGCTGCAGATCCTGACGGAATCCATCCGGAACTGGGAGGGCGATGACATTAAAACTCTGGGCAACGTCACTTACATGTCCCAGGTCCTGATCCAGTGTGCTGGAAGCGAGGTACTGCTGCCCACATGTATGCATCAGGGTTTCTGTCCCACTCTTAGGAGCTCATAACAGAAGATGTTAAAGGCATCTCAGGCAAGGAAAAACGTCTAATAGAAGCTCTGTCTTATAATTTGTGAGCTACTTTTTATTCTTGACACAGGAGAGAGGCTTATGGTCTGTTAGAGAGGCTTAGAGCTGAGTGTGGACCTGTTGACCAGTTTGTTCCAGCTGAAGTCAGTGTGGCCTGAAACCCACGTGAACTGAAGGATAGCATGCGGAAAGACTTGCCAGGAGTCCCATGCACACATCTGCACGGAGCTGTATGCGCTTATCTGGCCAGCCACTTTGTACCAAGGCTTGCTGTCACAGGGACCTGCCGCTCTCAGTGCTTTCAGGTCATTATACTTTCCTGTGAAAGTATGCTAGCTGACATATGCTTACAGGAGTCACAGTTTTCTTACGGGTTTGGTTTAAGTGAGAGATCAACTCAGATTTTTGGGACATACCCACCCACACAGTGAAAATCGAGCAGTTTGTTTCATGATTCACATTGACATACATTCAGTGGGTCACTAAACAGGCACCTCTTTTTGAATTTTATTCTACCTCTGCAAAAATAACATGATCAAAACATGCTAAATGACTCTTTTTTGAACACGAGACTCTAAGGAGAAAAAGAAAACTAAAACTTGAAACTTTCACAGTGTGTTTTCCTTTCCACCTATAAAATATCACCCCTTCTACATAGTCCTGTAGTTTGGGTACCGTAAGAAACCGTGATTGTAAAAACCTCACATCTTTTCAGAAGCAGTTTCTTTTTGAATCATGCTCTTTTAAACTTTAATTTTTAAAATTCAAATGTGTAAACATTTCCCAAAGTGTGTTCTTTATAATATTAGATCTACACAATGCTGGTGGGTGTTACTTCGAAATGCTTCAGAGTGGCTCTGATCACGACTGAACATGATTAGTGGAAAAGATTCTTTATGACAGAGCTCCTCAGAGACTTGGCTCTCAATGTTCCCAAAGTATGTTTTGAGTCTTCAAGAGGGGGCTATAGCAAGTCGTTCTCAGTGGCTTCTTTAAAGTATGGAAGACTCTTTTCAAGGTGCTTTGCGTAAGCCTAGTGTTCTGAGGCATATATTTGGGGAAACTAATTCCTAGGACTGATTACACTTTTGGGGGCCGTAGTTTAAGTGTCAAGATGTGAAAAGGACTGTCTGGCATTTTTTGGGTCACTCTTTGGATTCTTAGGAACTTTTTTCTTTCACTTATCGTTTCTTTGGCTTTTATCTTACCGAAGCAAGTGATTTTTAATACATAAGTAATACTTTTAAGTCTGATGTAAACCAGGTGATGTTTATGGGGTGGATGAAAACAACACTGAGTTGACATTTGGGAGGTTTGGGAAGTGCCAGGAATTATTAGTAGACCGAAATTGATTTTAACATTTTATCCTATCCTTCCTTTAGCTTAAAGACTTCACCTGTTCACCCCACTAAAATGTATAGGTTCTCTCCTTTTTCTCTGAACCAGAAAAAGAAAATTTTAGCTTACCTGAAAATAATCACAGAGCTGAACTCCTTAACCAGATATATTTTCAAGATGTTACACAGGCTAATTGTGACTGCAGGATCTTTTAATCATTCAGTTTAGTTTCTTACCTTTTGTTTTTTGAAGAATTTAGAAATCCTTCTCTTTACCTATATGTCAAAGCTGTCTCTTAATCATATATTAAGACTTAATACAGAATTTATAATAATTGTTTCCATTTAATTTACCTGATAAAACTTGACAGAAATACCTAAATAAGAAATACCATGTGATGTTTCATAGGGTCTAGTATGAATAAGTATTTGTGCTCACATTTATAAGTAGATGTTGTTTAAGAAATGTTTTGGGTTTCTTTTTTTGTATTAGGAAAAGAATGAAAGATATCTTCTACTCTTCCCAAATGTTTTGCTAATGTTGTCTGCCAGTCCTAGGATGAGTGGCTTTATCTATCAGGTAAAACACAATCTGAATTTATATTTTATTGTGGATCTGAGGATAATTTCAGGCTGGCTTTGAATTTGGTGTTAAATATTACATGTATCTGTGTCTGTGCTGTGTGTGTAATGCTGTATGTTCAGATATGGATGTACGTCTCCTGTTTATGTTTCGCTGTGACTGTGCAAGCATATCCTCTGTTAATTTTTAAAAAGGGAAGAAGTGTAAATGTAGAGCAGCCTCACAAGGACACAGACGACTGTGGCACAAGTCAGCCTCTGTCATTGCCTTCTGTCATTTCAGGCAAAATACCTTGCTGCTCCTTGCTGTGGTTTTGTTCTGTGAGATGGATTCAGCTGGGGCTTGTGGGTTAGTGGGGTAGTATAGACTAAGGTCTTGTGTCAGTGGCACAGCACTGCCCAAATGCATCAGCAGATAGAAAGTGATGTAAGTATGTAAGTAGCAGTGTGTGATCGTTGAACCCTTTTAATTTTTGTTTCCCTGCTTTTCTTGGAGAAAATGTGACAGCGGATTTGAGAAGGAGGTGCAAGGGTGAGCAGGGCCTTTTCTGTTATGACAGTGGTTTATAGTGCTGGTATGTGAAGGAGCTGGTATTTTTGCTGTCTAGTAGATGCACTTGGCAGGTTTCATTCTTTTTTTTCTGTGAAGTAATAGAGGCTCATATCCTTCCCATCAACTTTCTGAGGACTGGCCAGTCACCACATAACCACTGCAGCAGAAGCCACCACTTCGTGTTCCCTGGGTTGCGTTTCATTGTAGCATGTGTTGTTTTGTGTCGTCCCAGCAAGGGCGTTAGAGAACCCTAAGCAGACACTGTGCCTTCACAGAGGCTTTGTCGACCACCCAGAGAGGACTTGTCGTCATACGCTTACTCTAAAACGGGTGCTTTAGAATTGATGAATCACATATATAGGAAAAGACTCAGGAAAATAAGGCTGTAGTTTGTAAGGCCACTGCTGAAGAGAGGTGATCTGTGGCTAAGGTGGTGCCCACTAGAGTTTTCCAATAAACTAGCAGCTACTTCTTTGTTAAATGACCTTGATAAACCTAAATCTCTGTCCTTTCTGGTCAGCACTATCTGGCTTCCTATTTTATATCCCCAGAGTCTCATTCCAGTGGCTGGAGACAGGAGCCTTCTCTAGCCTAAGGGAGAAGAGGTTGCCACTCGTGGCAGGCTTGAGTCTCTGCCTGTGGGACTGGGGCTCACACTGGCTTTACCCTTGACGTGCTGACAGACTGCTGGGGCTCATCTCAACGACAGGATTCTATTTTTCCGTTCTTAGTACAGTGGTGAGCCATGGTCTCTGTATCATCAGTCTTCATTTCTACCATTGGAACACTGGCTTTGGGGGATGCTAAAAAGTGTTCGATCCAGCCACAGCCACAGTGCTCTGTACACCGATGTTCCGCTGGGCTAGGTTAAACACAGTTGTGCAGTTTCATTTTCTGTAGCACTCACAGCTGTTAAAGTACTTACATGCATTGTGAATCTTGGAAAGGAGTTCACAGTGTGTAGCATTTTTTAAATACGCTTGGCCACAGAAGTGTCCGGCAGTCTCCTCTTCCACCTGCCGTGCTTTAGGATGAGATTTGTCCACCTGGGCACTGCTGACGTTTCGGACTGGATCATTCATGGCCCGGGGCTGAGTGCTCAGTGAGACTGTCCTGGGTACTGTGGGGTATCGGCAGCCTCTCTGGCCCTTACTTGCTGGATGTCTGAGCCCCTGCCAGGTTGTGGCACTGCCACCCATTCTCTGTGGGGGCACGTTCCCCACACCCGTTGAGCAGCACTCCCACTGGAGGTGCTCATGCAGAATCTCGCTCCGCAGCTGATGGAGTGCTCCCCAGGCAGCACGTCCCAGACGCCACTGCCTCTTCCTGAGGACTTGGTGGGCCACCGTGTACTGTGGTTTCTGTCAGCTGCGCCAGGCTGTTTTGTGTTCACTTCTGATTTGTTTGTAATGATCACTTTGTACCCCGTTTCTGGTATCTTTTCCATTGACATTTCCTGTTGCGGTTACTGATTTCTTCCATTTTCAGGGAGCATTGGTTTGCCAACCATTTTCTGCATTGTGTGCAGCATTTAGCACAACTACTTATTTTCTGTTTGGTGGATTATAAAGTAGAATGTTAGGCAATTCTTGTTCTTGCCTCAATTTCCCACCCTTATTTTGACTTTAAACTTGGAGCTTCCTCTGTATTTCTTTATGAGGCAAATACATGCTGCTTTTCTGCAAAAACATCATTTAAAACAACTGTTACATGTGGTAGTTTTTTAAAAATCATAATGTGAGATTTTTTTGTCCTGGTGTCTATTTAGTAGCAGCTCATCAGATGCAGTGTGTGTTTGGGCTTGTCAGTCTGTCCCTTGTCGCCAGTTGAGTTTCTTGCTTACAGTACAGTATTATGATTTATTATTTGAGATAAAGATTTTTGTATTATACATGCATCTGCTACAAACGAACTCTTTTTGGTTCACAAACACAGTTCCTCCACCAATTCTAAAATCATTTAATATTACTTTAATAATGGTACCTTTTTCTAGAAAAGCACTAATTGTTTTTTTTTGTGGGGGGGTCTTTTTTAGGGAAAGCTTCCAACGACAGGAATGACAATCACAAAGCTTGAGGACAGTGAAAACCATAGAAATGCATTTGAAATATCAGGTGATAGGCACAAGCTGTGTGAGTGCCGTGTCTCGGGGAGGAGAGGCAGCTTGTCCCCGCGTGCAGATTCTTGCTTGCATATTTCAGAAGGTGGTGTTTAAGCGTTGAGTGGAATTCTGGGGGCTGTGTGTGCATGCACGCGCTTTTTACCTGTGTTTCCACTCGGCCTATTTTTTCCTTCTCTCCTCTAGGGAGCATGATCGAGCGGATATTAGTGTCATGCAACAACCAGCAGGATCTGCAGGAATGGGTGGACCACCTACAGAAGCAAACGAAGGTCACATCTGTGGGAAACCCCACCATAAAGCCTCATTCGGTGCCGTCTCATACCGTAAGGACCTGGCGCTTCTCCTCCTTCCAGACTCCAGGCGTGGCATCCCGTGGCTGAGCTGTCAGCAAGTGATCACGTGCTTTAAAACCTGATCAGTATTGGGATAAAAATGCAAAACACTTGCTTGATATTTCTCTGAAAATATTTGGCCCTCTTTGTGCAGTAGTGAATTGTTTTCCAGTGAGTGTTCTCGAGAAACAACCCTGAATTATGCCTCCTCACGCACAGTTCAGAGGTGCTTGGGTGGGAAAAGCTGCTTTTGCTCAGCGTGGCCCTGGAAGACTAATTTAGGGGAGTTTTACACTAAACTGTAGATGATTTTTCTGAGAATTTTAACTGTTTATTATGCTTCATTTAAGAAAACAAAAATAAATGATTATGATGATGAAAAGGGCCAGATTCATGTTGAAGGCATTAAAATAGAATTTATGACACACTGTTGATTTTAAGAAATTGAGGTGTCTTTTACTTAGAAAAGCTCAGCAACTCTTTGAATTTTTAGAGAATTACAACTTTTCAAAATAGATGAACACTGAATTTGGTTGCAGTGTTTAAACCTCTCCTGGTGTTTTTTGCTCAAGAAGTTGGTATCGGGTTGTTTTAACAGTCGTCATCTTTATCAAGTAATACCGAAAAACTGGGCAGAGCTTTTAAAGAATGAGTGGCGATGACACGGCATTTTCAGCTTGCAGATTCCCTCACATCCTTACTAGGTTATTAGGATCAGTTCTGTCGTTTGCTCAGTTTTCATGTTTTCTTCTTCATGGGAAGGTTGTAGATCAAGAAGGATTGCTGTATTCTGATATTCTCATCAGTTTCAGAGTCCATCTGATTTCTCTCAGCAGTGTGCAGATAACTACTCGTTGGCTTTTAGCTAGCATTTCATCTTTAATGGCTCTGCCGTTTTAAAATTCTCCATTCTTTCGTGGAGATCAGTTTATCCCAGCGACATGTGTACACGTGTGTTTATAAAGAACAGTGGATGAGCTGCTTCACTCAGATTTTCAACAGCAGCCTGAAACTCTACTTCATACAATTTTACATCAAGTCAGCTTTTCTCTGTGGCCAGACCCTCCGTCTTAGTGTTTCTTTCACTGGTGGCGGGGAAGGCACTGTGCCTCATGTTTAAAATGTTCTGCGTTCTCCTACAGAGTTTCTTTTGTGGGATGATGTATTCTCCTGTGATCTAACTCTGTCCAACTGAAGTCATATTCTAATTTTAGCATAAAGCATACTTCCTTTGACTTTCTCAAGAAAGGAGAAACAAAACCAGACACTACTTAACTCTGACGTTGTTGCTAGGAGGGATGTCTTACATAATTTTCTCCATCTATACATTATTTCCTATGAAAAGATGACGTTACGGTGGCTTCATAGCATGACCTGTATCTCACACGATTCCCTCCCCCATGCAGGGACTAGAATGTGATCATTGCAGAAAGTTGATGGCGTCTGTTCTTGAAATTGTGGCATTAGCTGCTGTGGGGCCTTCCCTCTCAGCCTGTTTTGAAGGTCGTGCACTTCAGAATGCCGACCCCACTCAGGTTTCCAGTTCACAGTGCCACACAGCTTGTTCTCCCATTAAACGCGCCTTACTATTGTTGGCTAATTTGAAGTCATTATTGGCTGATTTTGAGACTTACTTAACTTTTCTCATTTAACTGTCATTGTGATGGGATATTTCGGGTTTCCCAGGAATATAAAATTCATTCATGACATACCTCCTCTAAGAAGTTAATTTTCAATTAACTTTGTTTTGATTAAAGTTGAGTTTTCTAAGAAAATAACTGATTTTATACCAGGGTTTGGCAGTGTTCTAGAAAGAGCCAGATGGTAAACATTCTCTGCTTTACAGGTTCAGGCCTCTTGCAGCTCTACTCTGCCCTTGTAACACAGCAGCAGCTTTAGACAGGCACGGGCCTGCTTGTGTGCCAGGAAAACTTTTTTAAAAAACAAAACTAGGCGATTGGGCCTTAGTTTCACCCAGTACTTTATCACCAGGTGAAGAATAATACGTGACCGGGGGGAATCACCTTCCTTCTTACAGCCACATGCCCTATGTGCTTTTGTGAAATTCTCATCTTTTTACTAGATAAAGTACCTTTTTTTCTGTTAATGTTACTCCGTAGCTAATAAATGTGGCTAGTGGATGTCCGAGTGCTGGGGCGCCAGCTAGAGCTGCCCCTGCCGTCTGGGGCAGACACCATGGGGGGTCCCACGCTCAGCCCAGGTGGCGCGAGCTGGTGCTTGGCCCCAAAAACTACTGAGAGCCAGAGATTCGAACAAAATGATAAATGATAAATCCTGGGGTTTATTTCACATGGAGTGTTTAAAGAGCGGAAGGAAGTGCGTGATAGTGCCCTTTCACGGTGAGCATGCAAGTCTCACGTTCTCTGCCCTTCCCGCTCTGTGCCCTCGGCAGCTGCCCTCCCACCCGGTCACTCCGTCCAGCAAGCACGCAGACAGCAAGCCCGCGCCGCTGACGCCCGCCTACCACACGCTCCCCCACCCCTCCCACCACGGCACCCCGCACACCACCATCAACTGGGGACCCCTGGAGCCTCCGAAAACACCCAAGCCCTGGAGCCTGAGCTGCCTGCGGCCCGCGCCTCCCCTCCGGCCCTCAGCTGCCCTCTGCTACAAGGAGGTGAGGTCCCTTGACCACTCAAACAGCCAGACGCCGGTGAGCATGCCTTGGGCCCCGAGTGTGCCGGGCTGGTCCCTCTGTACGCAGCAAAATGCACCCTAACTGCTAGAGAACTGAGAAGGGGTCTGCCTTGGTTCTTTGATTATCTCCGCTGCTGCTGAGAGGCCTGTGGTAACCCTGTGTGGGAAGGGGATGTGCAGATGTGCAGGGCCCCTCCTGTCTGTGCCATGCACAGGGGGGCCTTTACTGTGCTTGCCGGAGGAATGTGCTGCCAGGGGCCAGGAGCTGGAAAGGCGATGAGCCCAGGTGACTTTCCCTCCCCGTGTGTGAGGCCGTCGCTCAGCGTCTGCATGCTGTCAGCTGCGTCTAACAACCCCTCCTCTAGGTTGGGGATCCTATCCAGGAGCCCTGCGTTTTGTCATCCAGAAGCCATTTGAAATGAAGAGAACATTTACCAATACAAATGAAAAAACACTTAGGCAGTTTCCCCTTTTGATGCATAAGAAATCATGATACAGTCTGTGCTTGTCTGTGTTCTGATCCAGCATTTTTGTATTTGCTAGGTGCAAATAAAGTACGATTCTAATGAATAAATATAAGTATTAACACTTTCTTATACTTTCACCTAAGCCAGCTTGGATGAGGAAAGGAAGCGTCTTGAGAAATGTGTTCTGAGAAATATTTTCACCTGAGGAAGCCGATAATTGAGATGAGCGTTGTTTTCATAAGCAGTCGAGCGTGCATGCTGGTGAGGTATGAGGAATGGCGGTGAGAGTATGAGTGGCCTGCGTGCAGATATAAGGAGCAGTGCCCGCTGGTGGGGTGTGAGTGAGCGTGAGGATGGTGATGCAGTCTTGCCTGGCGTCACGCCTCTGTGTCTGGTCAAGGCCACATTTGCCAAGGGAACTGGAGCAGACTTTTTCTGCATTCTTGCCAGCAGCCCTGAGGGTTTTAAGGCCCATAGGAAAGTACTGTGTAAGAAATTAAGATCTATGCTTTTCATTTTTTGGTCTTACTGAGTCTTTGTTTTTATGATATCTTTCAGGTAATCATGTGTGCAAGTCAGAATTCTCATTTTCTGTCATGGGAAGTTACTTGAAGAATGTTGGTGTTCCTTATTGTATACTTTAGTGTGCACAGTCTAAAGAAAAAGTGAGCTACTGCAAGAACTGGTGGAGACTGAATTACTAGGGAAGAAAACGGGGATAAAACTGTTGGGAAAAGAAGTAGAAAGGGCAAGGGAAGAGGCAGCTGCTGTCCAGTGTTGCTGAGCGCCACACAGCATTAGCGTGGAGAGTGGTCCTGCAGAGTAGGAGAAGAGGGCGTGGAGGCTCGTGGAGGCCGCTCTGCAGCCTGCTCTGCCTGGCTCTGGTCGTCGGGTGTGCTGTGTGCTTCATGACCCTCTGTGCCCGCAGGTGCCCTCGGAGCACATGGTGGGTGGGCATTGGCTCTTCAAGGCTCTCCATCTCAATTTGCTTTGAATTAGGGAAGCCAGGGAGCACATGTGTATCAATGTGTCTTCTGGAACAGATTGCTACTGCATTTCTAAGAGCTTTACAATTTTTATAGGAAGATTTTTATTTAACTTTTTAAATGTTACTTTAGATTGCAAGTTTGTTACATGGCTGTATTGGGTGATGCTGGGGTTTGGGCTTCTAGGGTACCTATTACCCAAATAGGAAACATTGTACCCAATGGGTAGTTTTTCAAAACTTGCCCCCATCACCCTCCCCCTTTTGGAGTCCCCAGGGTCTGCCATTTCCATGGTCATGTCCATGTGTACCCATTGTTTAGCTCCCAAAAAAAGACTTTTAAAGATAACTTTAAAAACCAAGCTTCGTTTCCTCTGTTTCCAGCCCGGTTCATTCCGTAGCGCATCTCATCTTCTGAGTGTTGGCTTCGCCTGTTAACGTTCGCGATGGTTTATGTCACTGGCGTGGTGCAGAAACCAGCCTTTTTTTGATATCGGTATTTAACACGTGCTTGATAGTTGACACTTTACCTGCTCTGTTGGACTTGCTTTGCTCACTTTGTATTTTGCTGTCGTCTTCTGTGCTTGTTTGAGAAGCTGTTTGAAGAGGTAAGGGGTGGGCGGTTCCGTTGTGAACACGCCTCTGAGCTAGTGTGCGTGTGGCCCCTGCAGAACAGCCCCGGCTGAGCTTGACTGTGCTCCTGGCACTCAGAGTCGGGTAGCTGAGCACTCGCTCCCTTTTCTTCTCCCTGAGACTTCAAATAGTTTCTTAAAGCGATTATTTTTTACTTATCTGTCATTTAATGATGACCTTAGTTTCCTCTCGTCTTTCCAGTTAGCTGTACCGGGGGGTGGGTCTGCCCCAGGGAGCCACTGCTGCCTCCTCCCCTCCTCCCTCAGGAGTGTGCAGGATGTCTGTGCACACCAGCGCCAGCCTGCCTCCTGGGGACACCTCTCATCACAGAACTAACAGGACCCAAATGGCACGAGGGGTTTTATCAGAGTGAAGAAAAAATATTAGCCAATGACTAATACTGAGAATGCCCTATTGATTTTTAAATTAACGTTCAGAAGCTGGTAAAGAAAAATCAAAATAGGAAAAAGCGAGAAGCTCTTATCAGTGGCTATAATAATTTGGGGTTTTATACCTTTACAGCAGCCTTTCTGATACACCAGTGAAAATGATTGGCTTTAGAGTATGTTAACATTTTCTTTTCTCTTTCCCTAGGATCTTAGTAAGAGTCCCAAGACCATGAAAAAGCTGCTGCCCAAGCGCAAACCTGAACGGAAGCCTTCCGATGAGGAGTTCGCGTCCCGAAAAAGTGAGTAGCTGCGGTCCGTGTGGAGGAGGATGTGGCCTCCTGGTCACGCAGGCCATGGCATTCATGGGATGGAGGGAGGCTTGGGGGCTTTCTGAAGACTCCAAACAAAAGTAGGGTCTGCCCCTTGAGGCAGTGGTAGGAATAAGTGGTAGTAAACATAACGTTTACCCAAGCAAGCAGGAGAAGTGCCCTTGTGTCAGTGATGAAGTCTCCGTGCCAATTCCAGCACCACTGCCTCCTAGCCCTTCCTCATCCAGGAGCTGGGGCCAGACCTGGAGGGCTCTCCTGCTTTTCTGGTTCTCCCTCATTGCCTGTAAGATATTCCACCCAAAGATATTCCACCCACACTTCCTGAAGTGCCATCATCTCCCAAAGTGCTCTCTCCATCTGTTAGAAGCATGACCTGCTGTGTTCTCATGTGGGTTGCACCTGCCCGTGCTGTTCTCGTGCTGTTCTCTCCGCTTTGGACCCGTCCTATCTGCTCCTCAGGCCTAGGGGTCCGACTCAGTTCTGGGTTCCTACGTGGCCTCTCAGCAAGTACCTGGCACCTGTTAGGTGCTCGGTAGATAGCTTTTGAATAAGTGGAGCTCTTGACAGAAGTAAGTGATTTTCCTGGGGGTGACTGCTGGGTAGGGGTACCTGTGAACAGATCGCTGTGGACTGATGGGTGCAACCCAGGGAGAGTGAGCCAGCTCTGGGGAAGTTGCAGGATCTGTCCTGCGGGGCTCTGCCCTGCCCCACCCCATGTCTGAGCTCAGCCTGTGTTGGTCCTGTGCCTTCACTGCTCACTTCCTCCAGCCTCAGGAGGAGGCCCAGCAGCCATCCCACACACTCACTGTGCCGCACCACTGCTGGCCTCCCCTCACCCCCACCTTATCAGTCAGCCCTGTGAGGTCACCGTGCTGGAGTGTTCATTATATTCTTGTCCTTGTCACCTGATGTCCATGGCAATATAAGTCACCATGCTGACTGTCTTCCTCCCCAGGTGGTCCAGGCCCCTGACCACCAGGGCCCCTGATGAGATGGTGAGGCCCTGGGGTCTAGCTATTGAAGCGGAGCTGGTGCTGGACGCCTGCTCTGTTGCTTACTGGCTGTGCTGGGGCTTCTCTGTGAGCGAACTGTTCTGTGGGCCCCTTCCTTCAGCAGATCCAGGGGCAGCACTGAGCTGGGCGTGGGGCTGGCTGCAGCTGAGACCATCATTCTTGGGCGCGTGCTTCATCAGCACCTTCATGGGCTGGGCATGAAGGATGCAGTGTGACCGAAAGAGATCCCTGTTCTCATAGAGCCTGTTTTAGTAGAAGGATACAGACAGACAAAACAAGTGAACAATGTGTGGGCCGTGGAGTGCTGCAGAGACCCAGTTGGGAGGAAAGGTGGGAGATTCGGTGCCAGGGTGCCATTTGAGCAGCCTCCTAGGGCCGAGGAAGCAGGCCCTGCAGGTGTCTGGGGAGGAGCTCTCCAGGCCTGGTCGCAGAGACCCTGGGCCGGAACCCTGGGCTGTGCGCAAGGGACAGTGCGCTTTGTGGGCCAGAGCTCCCCTGCAGAGCGGTAGGTAACACAGTGCCCTGAGCAGCAGGCAGGCAGAGTCCGGTTCCGTAGAGAAGACGATGAGGCCTGGGCTTTCACAGGACCGCAGGCTGCCATGTGGGGAACAGACAGGCACAATGCCCACATCGACACTGAGGGTTGTCGGCCTTCTGTTTTTGTCTGGCTGGCATGTGGAAACACGAAAATGTTTTAATTTTCATTTCTTGTTTCAGTGAGATTAGACATTTTTTCTTAGAACTCTTTTTGTTTTGTGACTTGCATATTCCTATCTCCTGCCCTTTTTCCGATTTGAGAGTGGGGATACTAATTTTCTTACGGATTGGTAGGATAATCATTTCCAAATGTGTTGCAAATATTTTTAAAAAACTGAAAACCTTTTTGAGTATAACTTTCGTAAATTTTGTGGAAAACAGTCATCTGACAAGAAAATGGCAGATTATCTTACTTGTCATTTTGGTCGAGTTGATGCCTGCATTCATCTTGCCAGTTGCACTAGAGGCCTTTCAGTTCGATTGTGAACTGTTGTGCGTCTCTTGACAGGCACAGCTGCTTTGGAAGAAGATGCTCAGATTCTGAAAGTCATCGAAGCTTACTGCACCAGCGCCAAAACAAGGCAAACACTCAATTCAAGTAAGTTTAACAATAATGGCCTGGAAATTGTGATGGTTTATTCTGTTTAGTGTCAAATTACAGTCTGAAGGAACCTGTTGTGGTAGGCCCCTTGCACAGCCCATCCGCCTGACCTCCCAGGGGCGGTGTTTCAGTCAGGGGTGGCAGGCAGGACAGCAGCTGAGCTTCAGGTCCCTAAATTCATGGAGTTGGGTCTGAGCTGTGGGCACAATTGCTGTGTGATTTTCTAGATAAAATTGTACTAGGAAATATTTAAATATAAGCTATTGCCAGAATTCATAATGCTTTTGCTAAGAGAAGATGTGTTTAAAAGACAGTGGAAGATTAGTTCAGTTATTTCAGCTATTTAAGCTATTGGTGTGGCACTGGAATTTTTCGTTTTTATTTTATTATTTTTTAGTTTCTTAGAAATATCCAAAATATAAACTTTGAGCAAGGTTTCTTTTAGCCTTTCTAAAAAATAATTGCTTTAAAAAATTTTTTGGAAATTTACAGCTAATTTATTCAGTAGATTTCATGAACCACAGGATTTACCTGTGTCTGATGTATGGTGTCTTAAATGAAAAACTTTTTTTGTATTAAGGGGCTTTTTTTTTCTTTTTGGAGACAGAGTCTCACTCTGTCACCCAGGCTGGAGTGCAGTGGCGTGATCTCAGCTCACTGCAGCCTCCGCCTCCCAGGTTCAAGCAGTTCTCCTATCTCAGCCTCCCGAGTTCCTGGATTACAGGTGCGCACCACCACGCCCAGCTAATGTTTTTGTGTTTTTAGTAGAGATGGGGTTTCATCATTTTGGCCGCACTAGTCTCCAACTCCTGACCTTGCCTCGGCCTCCCAGAGTGCTGGAATTACAGGCGTGAGACACAGGGCCTGGCCCTAAGGTGCCTTTTTTTAATTTACATTTTTCCTGTGGTGTTGCAAGTGAAGCGCAGCAGGGTGGTGGCTGAGGCAGCGTGCCTGTCATTTACCCTGCTGGCATCCGCGTGCCCAGAACAACTGACATGAGCACATGGTGCGGGGCCTCGGACCCCACAGGGTGGCGGCTGAGGCAGCGTGCCTGTCATTTACCCTGCTGGCGTCTGCGTGCCCAGAACAGCTGACGTGAGCACATGGTGCAAGGCCTCAGGCCTTTTCGAGAACTGGATGATTCTGTATTTTCTCAGCACAGAAACTGATTTCTCCTCCATTTTAGGACTTGCTGCCCTTTCCAGCTTGACTGTCACTTATCTCACTTGTTTGTTTTGTTAGTCGCCTGCAGCGTGGTGGTTCCAGTTAGTGTCATGTATTGTTTAACGCTGAGAAAAGGAAAAAGAGGGAAGAGGACTTCTCAGCTGCTGTAGCTTTTATCAAAGACTGCTGCAGCTGTGAAGATAGGATGAGCAGGGTAAACCTTTGTGGAATCTCGATTATCCAGAAGCTTCTTTTTTAAACCATTTTCAGTATTTTACTGCTATGGTACCATGTCCCGTCTATGACATTAAGACTTTTTGCCAAGGGTCAGCACTGTTAGTTTTTTTTGTCCATACTTTAGTGAAAAATACCCATTCGTAGTGACTGCTTCTCAGAATAGGAGAGAAATAGAGAAACAGAAAGGCGTGGGTAACCTGTCAAAAGGTGGAATAAATACATGTATGATGACACAATAATATCTGAGTACAAATTGTTGTGATGAAAGGTATTACATTTTTATAATTTGATACTGATCATGTTTTAAGTAATAGGCTATAAAATGTGGCCATAAATTTTTGGATTTTGAATTTGAGATTTTTGTTGTCATCTCAATTTCAGTTACTTGAAATAAAATTTTAGCCCAGTAGTCTCAGATGAGCAGAGCAGGTTCAGTTGGCCACCCGCCTGTGTCTGTGAGTTCTGCATTTGTGAATCCAACCGACTGCAGATCAAAAGTACCCAGAAAAAAGAAACAGTAAAAAGTAACAATATAACAGTAAAAAAAAAAATACAAATAAAAAATAATTATACTTATAACAGCTATTTATATGCTATTTACATTGTATTAGGTACTATAAATAATTTAGAAATGACTCAAAGTATAGAGCTCTTCCTCAAACAAAGTATACAGGAGGTTGTGTGTAGGTGAAATGGAAACACCGTGCCATCTTATATCAGGGACTGGAGGGTCTGAGGACTTTGGTGTCCGAGGGGAGTCCTGGAACCAATCCCCTGTGGACGAAGGCTGACATAGTGCCCACCTCATTTCTTCATGACCAGGGTCCTGTGATATGCTGTGGCTTCACGGTCCCTGACTGCCTAAGGGGAGTGGCCCACAATTCTTTTTCTTTTCTTGTCACATTGCCTGTATTCTGTATTTCCATTTCTCCTGTGCAAGAAAAGCATTGAATGATACATTGATTTTTGTTTTTAATTCATATTATGGGCAAACCACTCTGGGCTTCAGGGAGCTGATAGTCATATATACCCTTAAACCGAACACTCAAAACTAGGGAGTAATGGGAGAAATTGCTCATTTGTGCTGGGAAGTTGGTATACTTAAGATGCTTGGAAATGGGATCATAATGAAAGCAGCTCTTTTTACATTAAATGCTTAGTAAAACAGGTTTTAGAAGGATAATATATTTTACCTAAAATGCAGCTCTGTTCAATACACACATCTGGATGCCAAGAAGATTTTGTAAACCAAACTTCCTTGATACTGATTTCTAACTCCAGGAAGTAATGGCCCTCACAGCCGGTTATGACGTAGTTCTTGCAGTCTGGGAACAGAGGTCAGTTTGATAGAAGCAGGAGCAGGGAGGAGCCGGGGCTACTGTGGTTTGCCTTCACTCAGCAAGGGGCACCCCCGCCTTTGCATGGAGGGAGACCCCGGCAGCCTGGCCTGCCTCTCAGCCCAGCTGCCTGGCCATGGGCAGTGCTCATAGTTGCCGGCCACTCATGATTATTTCTCTCCTGCCATGTTGTGCCACTTCCTCTGTCATTTTCCTTTCAACACTGGGGTATTGCCAGTTCACGTCTCTCTTCCTGACAGCAGAGGGTCTGCAATGGGGTGGCCGGCATTGCCAGCAGACCCAGCTTCCCACTGCACCCTGCCTGCGGGCTAAGCTCTGGCATGCCCTGGGAGCAGGGGGTGGGTTCTGGGGCTGTGGGCCCTGGCCAGTCCTTTTCTGCCCTCTGAGTTCTCAGAGTGATTGTTGATTGATCAGGTAAGTCCAGACCCACTCTCAGATTTATGGTCTTGGCAAAGTGACAACTGAAGAAGCCCGTCAGAAATCCTTTGAAATTATTTTGCATTTGATACACCTGTTTACTGATAGGAAACAATTTTTAATTAGCCATATAAATGGTACCTTTCCCAAATGATGTCCTAAATGAGACTATTTGTTAATTGAATGTGGAATAGAATTGGTTAATTGCCTCATGTCTGTGGAGTCATCTTTTGGACATGGGTGTAATTTGTAAAAGATTTCTTAAATGAGGGCTTTAGAGCAATATCTTTTTTTAAAAGAGTGGTTTGGAAACATTGTATATTAATGGCTTAATTAGATAATAATCGATCTAGTTGTATTCTAAGGGTTTTGCTAAGTTTGTTATTGAAACCCAGCCATATGTAAGGAGAAACATGCATTGTTGCCAATTTTTAACAATATTTTCTCTTTTCCTTCTCTTCCCATCACCTTTTGCTTTTGTTCCATGTTTTGGTTGTGGCTCTTCCTGTCGTTCTCCTCCTCACCCCCTGCCTGTCGCGCCTGTCCCTCCGCCCGCCCGTCTTAGCATGGCAAGGCACTGACCTGATGCATAATCACGTCTTGGCTGATGATGACCAACCAAGCCTAGACTCCTTGGGTCGTCGCAGTAGCCTTTCTCGTTTGGAGCCTTCAGACCTCTCGGAAGACTCTGACTATGACAGTATATGGACAGCCCATAGTTACAGAATGGGTTCTACATCTCGTAAGAGCTGTTGCTCATATATCTCTCACCAGAACTAATGCACTTCTGAGCTTTTCTTAACAAATGCTTGTTGTATCGCAGCCTGCTTTTCTTAGATGTTTTCTTGCTGTTCCTTGTCTCTTTTATGTGATATTTTAACAACTTTTGAGAGTGTTCCTGATATTTCCCATTGTACTTTGTGGAGGCTTAACTGCCGATGCGAGTATACATTCGAATGACTATTGGAGGGAGGTGGTGTGTTCCCGTGAGCCTACACCCGAGGGTGCTCTTCGTAAGGGGTAGTTGTTGTTTTACAGCTCCAAATGTTTTTTTTTATTCTCAGTGTAGCAACTGTTTGATTGATTTCTGGATACAGCTGTATGAACACTTTTCTATTTTATACTGAAATCACACAGGTTTGCGATCTAAGTGCCAGAACCATGGAGGAGACTCTGGCCTTATCTGTAAGGACCTAAATTTTTTAAGTACTGTGAACACTGATGAAGTAGTTGTGGAGAGATGAGAAGAATACATGCAGCAAAGGTGCTGTGAGCCCAGTTCCAACAGCTGTGTTCTGGTAATTGTGCCGAACAGCATGTGGGCTCTGGGCCTTGGCAGGTGCACAGACGGGCGGGCGTCACATGTGTTCAGAGCTTGTCTCCACCTCACGGCTCTGTGCTCTTCCGTGTGCTGCATTGTGGCCATGAAGTGGGAGCTCTCCTTTCCAAAGGCAGAGCTTACTGTCATGGCTCAGATGTTCACTCTCATCGTCACCCCAAACTTCCCTGAATTGCAGTGATTTCTGTTATATGGCACTTAGCAAGCCTACACCACTCTATAGTAGAAACTCTACACTAAAAGTTTAAAGCCCAAAATCTGAAGCATTCAGCCTCTGCAAGTGTAGACTACTAGACTGTATCTGGAGAGGCATTTGGAATACTTAAAAAGTCAAGTGCTGTGGCTTCAGTCCCCCCGACTCCCCACCCCGACATCCATATTTAACGTTGTCTGGAAGAGCCATGGACACATCATTGTTTTCAGCAACCAGCTGCAGTGAAACTCCGTTTACAGCAACCCCATAGTGTAAAACTGCAATGCTTCATCGTAATGGGATATCGAAGCTCGCTGAAGAATTACTAGGTTGCCATGTAGCTCACTTACTTAAAAAAAAAAATCTCCCCCATTTTCCTGGGATTTGTTGTAAGGAGTTTTCACTGGCCTCACTCAGACCAATTTCTGCTTCAAAAAGAACTGAATGTGACCTGTTGCATTCAGTTGTGGCATCAAATCCACATCTAGTCATTGCTTGAGGGGCCAAACTGTGTTCTCTCCCATGCACGCTCTATTTGGTGTTAAAATGGAACCTTACGGTTGTGTTTTAAGTATTCATTGAAACCAGCTTCAGAAAACAAGATGCCATAATAAATTGAGAATAACATTTTTTCCTTCTTCAGGGTGGCTGTAATTCCAGGTGGCCGTGATTTCTTTCCTCCCCCTCCACCCACTCCTTCGCCAAACCCATGTATTCAGTGTTCTGATCTTGTTTGTGCAGAGTGAACTCTCTGATGCAGCATCAGTCTTGTCCTGGGAGCCGGGTCCTGCTGCTCAAGCCCAGAGCTGCCAGGGAGCTCCTGGCAGTAGCACGTTGTTTAGAAAGTTGGGTGGCTTCATTCAGCATGGAACGAGCTAATGGCACAGGAGTCATCAGGGCAGCTGTTAATTCCAAATATTTGTCTGTTCCCAAGTAGCTACTGAAGTGCTCATGCCATCGGAAGAGTTTGTATTTTCATACCAATTAGTAAAAATAAGAATGTTGAGGAGCAGTCTTCTAAAATGAGTCAAAGCCCAGTGTTAATCTCCGGCAGAGATGGGGTTTATATATGTTCACCCAAATAGTCAATGGAATTTTTGGAGAAATAAGATACGTACAAAGTTTCTATACTTACTGTAAGTGGATTTAGAGTGATTTTGGTTTTGTATTACATATGGTAGTCCTCTGAGTCTGGGAGCACCTTTTTGTTTGCCTCAAGACTACTCATTAGTGCATTGGCTTAGCTGCCTTTGCCTTCTCGTAGGCATGGATTGCCTGTGTCATGGGCTGTGTAGACCACAACACTCAAACACAGTTGCTGCACTCGGATTTTCCTTTAATATCAAGTATCATTTGGTTATCTTACTGGGACATTTTTATTGATATTCTCTACACTAAAGTTTTCACATTTACCATCATTCCATTTTGTACCAGTTAAAGGCATTTTGATGATGCTTTTTCTTGATGCTAAGATCACTGCAGAAGAATAACCTGACCTTTTCTTTGCATTTGTTTTGAATGTCTAACACCATTAGCTTTCGTGACCTGGTTAAGAAGTATTAGTGCCACAAGCCCGAAAAGACAGTTCTCATGTGGCAGTGGTGATATGGCATCCAGAGGGCCAGTGTTTCTACTTTTGTGGGACTTCAGTCATGCTGATAATAGTATCTTCTGTTCATACAATTCTGTAATATTTATGTGTACAGTTAGTATTCTAATGAAAGAATGAAGAGTCTGAACTAGAAGGTAGGTTTAAGCCATCACTAGGCCTTTGCAAATGGCCTAAATGGTGTTCCCTTTGAAGTAACACTTGCCACAAGTATATAATCTATATTAATTGTGTTTTGCATAAAATTGCCAAAACACAGTAATGTGTATATAGTGGTATAAGATCTTGAAAATAATCTCTATAATTGTGCTCTTTATCTGTGAATGGGAAAAGCCATTTTTAGTAAGTGACTACCATTTGAAAAACTAAATTGGATGTATATCTGAATGTTGCATTGTATTGTACAGTATGCATATTATTGTTTGTGGTTGCATATGGCAATGAAGTGTTTGTTTTATAAAAAAAAAAAAAACCTGTTATGTACAGTTGAAATAAATTTTGCATTTGCTAGCCCGTGGCTTTTAATATTTGTTACATGGGGGAGGGGAATAGCATAGTTTGCAGTTTAATATGATTTGGCTCTTCTACCTGAACGGAACATCTTCCAAAGGCAGGCAGGTGATAGATAGAACCCTTCTGTCTGCCCTGATAGAAAAGCTTGCACTCTCTTAAGTTAGCTGTGTTCTGGACGAGACAAAGTCACATCTTGTACGTTTCTTATTTCATCTCTTTCCCGTTTCTTAAGCTTTCAGTCACTGGCCGGTTTGTCTTCAGAAAGAAGCATTATTTTTTGTTTGTGTGCATAAATGGGAAAAAGCACAACTTTAAAATTGTTTTATTTAGACTAAGGCCAGTTTTTAATTTTTGTTTTATAAAATGCTTGTCCAGCTAAGAAGAGAGTAATGAAGCAAAATAAAGGGAAAGGAAACGAAGCACCTGGTGGCAGGTATAGTGTTAGGACAAGGTGCAGACAGTAAGTGCAGACAACTCTGTCAGCACAAGATGGGAGTTTTCCTAAGAAAAGGAAATTAGACCCTTAGAGCCATAAATAACAAAATGGCCTGGATGACTTTTGGAGAGATCTTACGAAGTCGTTTTTCTTTAAGTGTAGTTGTAGTGTGCTCCACGGTGGATGTTACTTGATTTTCAGTTGATTAGAGATGCAGATTTTAGAAAAGGTAATGAATTTAAGAAGAGGAATTATCCTGCCCATGTCCTAGATCACTGGCAGATGTTCTTTACCCTGTTTCTAGGCGTTTGGTACAGGCAGGCCTGCACACGCATGCATGCACACCACGCCGGTGTCTGGACTGGACAGTTGCGCTGCATTACTCCTGAAGCAGTTAGTTGTGTGTCGTCAGATAAGCCCCCAGAATGGTGTCTAACAGCCAAGCATGGCAGTCGCGAGCCGGCACTCGGGGCCCCAGGGGTTGGTTGATCACCACTGTGTTGCTGCTGTGGCAAGTCGTCTCGTCTATAAAATGAAAATACTGGATTAGATCTGTGTTTCTTAAACGAAGCTCCATAGTTGTCTACAGATGTGTGACTATTTGGGGTGGGGGAGGGTCAGTGTTCTCAGACATCCCTAAAATGTTAAGTTTTGTGCTCATGTTAACACACACGTGGACCAGGCTTCCCTGGATCACACCTCTGAGTGAGTGTTGCTGTGGGGTCCCAGTGCCCTCTGGGGTCTCCAGTCATGTGGCGCACAGCAGCCCCTAAGAGTGGAATGGTTGCTGCAGAATTTTTCAGCCCGGGGCGGGCAGACACTGAGCATCTACAGGCACATTCTTGGGTCCTCGAGTTTGAGAAGTGCTGGATTGGTGTTAAGTATAAATTATTTCATTATATTCATGTTTGTCTTATTCCTACCTCCATATGGAAATAACCAACCAGCTGTTCTGTGTATGTGGTTATAGAAACAGACAGATTATAAGCTGATCTAGCACTTATCAAAATGTTAGCCACAAAACCACAAGATGTTAATAATGATGTTTAAAAGAAAAAAAGTTCACTCAAATGCATTTCAGAAATGCTGAATTAAAGTTAAGCGAGTGTTTTTATGGCAGACTTCATCAAAGCCTGTATTGTGCTAAGGGCGCACTGTGAATCTCCAAGAAGTATAGCCCACAACGTTTCCCAAAATGATGTGTTGTGGAACCCCTCTCATTTCCCAGAAACAAAAAAGTTTGGGAAACACAGATCTTGACTGTGCTAGAACCATCATGAATGTGTTCATCTATGTCTGAGCCTCTGTTACGGATTTTAAATAAAGTGAGAGAACATTATCTGATAATTCTGCTGTTAAATTGTTTTTCCAACCTAGGTAACTCAGGGAAAAAATGTGCTACGATGCCGCTAAAAACACTTCAATAATTTCTGAGATAACTTGTTATATCTGCTTTCTAAAACATTGTTCTTTAAAGAAATAGTCAACTTATGTAAACCTGGCCAGAGAACATTCCTTTGTTGTTTTTTGAAAGGCAGTAAAAATTTTTCAATCATTTTAGAAAAACTGTATATTGAAAACTAGGCAGATTATTAGAATTGCATGATTTCTAGGCGTGTTAATAATCCTCATTTACAAGCTGCCTAGTTTGCCATCAGATCCATAAATGGCATTTTTCACATTAGTGCATTTCAGGAATCAAGCAGTACATCCTGTCTGTGATACGTTTTCCAGCTTACATTTGTGTATCACTAAATCCTTCTCACATGCTTTAAGTGTAGCTGTAGAAATAAGACCTGTGCCATGCATATACAGTAATTGTACCAGTTCTTACAGGCTTAGTTCCTCAAATTATGCTACATAATGGAAAGACTTTTACCTTTATGGGTTCATCTGTTAAAAGATATTTACAAAATACAATATTTAAATCCTCAGAACAGCTCTAGAGAAGCAGATTTGTTGTGCTTTGTAAGTAATGAAATTGAGACTCAGTGCTTAAGTGATGTGCGCAGGTTAACTTAAAAGACTCACCACTAGGAGCGTCCCAGCTCTGGCTGGAGGCAGTGGACACGTGGCTCATGGCCTCACAACTCCTGTAAAGTCGACCCTGTGTCTGACCCATTTCTTTACAAAGTTGACATTGTTTGTGATCCTATTTTATGTCATTCGAAAATGTTAATGCTGGAAAGAGATGATGTAAACAGGTTGTCTAGGAAGCTAGAAGAGACAAAAATAATTGAAATCCAGAATTTAATCTGCCTGATCCGCAGTTACATGACTTTTTCCTGTATGTCTCATTAGCAAATCCATTTGAAGAAATGTGTTGCAAACAGTGTGAGATACACAAGTAATACTTTTGTGAATCTGACTCTGAAACAGTCATCCACTGTCTGGGCTCAAAGCAGGACAGCTGGATAATTGGCGGGCACATTAGTTGACTGAAATGTGGGATCTTATCAGCGGACTTCTCTTTGCAGGGAAGAGTAAGTGGAGCCATTGGATTTCTTCACATGTGGTATAAATATCAGAATCTTTATGAGTATTCTGGATTTTCTTTCATTATTTTCTCTCTTTTATTTTCTATGAAATTCTTTTTCTATATCTTTTGGGCAGATAGCACATGAATTAACGTTTTCTGGTAGGAACAAGGGTACCCTTTGCGTTTGTATGAGAAACACTGGCAGCTTCTCCCCCTGGCTAGCACCACACGCTCTGCTGTAATGTCCCTCACGCATCAGTTTCCTTCCTAAGCAGTATCTTCCCGTGTGGCCCACATGTCTCAGCAGCATCACCCGTTAGCCAGGAAGGGCCCACCACCCTCAGGGTCCTCTCCTGTGGCCTCTTGGAGCACAGGCACCTGGAGTGGCAGGAGTCCTCGCAGCCCAAAGGGTTGTCTCCGCCCTTGTCTCCTGGACCTGTGGAGATTCCTAGGGCTGATACTACCAGCCTAATGTTTTTAAAAACGTCTTTCTGAAATCATATCTTGCAGTTCTGTCTGAATCTTCTGTCTGAAAAGTTATTCCCGAGACATAGGTCACTGTGTGTGCGGGTGGGTGGACTGTGACCCAGGGGACGCCTGTGAAGAGCTGGGCCCCTGCTCCTTCCCTCCGTGACAGGGTCAGGTCTGCTGCTGCCAGCTGGTAGCACAGTGGAGGCGCAACAGCATGAGGGGGAGGGATGGTCGCCCACTTTAACACAGACACAGGCGTGCCAGCCATGGCTTGTGACTGCATTTTAAGTGCTGGATTTGATCCTAAGATCCTGCAGTTATCCTCATTTCCCAGTATCGGTGTGGCGAGTGTCTCCTGAAGCTCGTGCCAGGTGACAGAGTGGCACTTGGTTGCTTTCCCCAGGACTTAATCTTATGCCTGAGAGGATGAAGGAGCAGTGTCTTGATTTTGTTCAGTCCCTGAATTTCCAGTTTCCCAGGGGTGCCATTCTGAGGGGTGGAGCAGATTTTGCACACGCACGAGGGGCAGCACCTGGCCAGTGGCCTCCAGTCCTGGTTCCTGTTGCATGCTGCTGTGGAGATAGCAGCGGTGCCCTCGCGTGTCAGGAACGTCTTAGGAGCCATCTTAAGCTTTGGCATCATCCTTAACCTTGTTCGCTCAGAGGAGCCTAAGCGTGTGGTAAAATGCAGGTGAAGCCATTATTTAAAATCCCATCTTCATAAAACATTCGTATGTATCGAGCTTTCCTGTGACAGTGACGCTGCGTAGCACTGACACGCTTTTAGGAACACACAAAAGGCAAGCCAGAAGAAAGACCCAGCAAGCGCAAGCACCGTGTCCATAGTTAGCATGTCTGAAACACGCGTGTCCCTTCTTCACGGAGAAATGTTTATCACAGTACTGCTTACAGGCGTTTGTGTTCTGTGATAGAGTATAGCCTTCTGATTTGCATCTGGTATAATTTTCAAAAATATAAATGATACACGTTATACTGTATGACCTTCAAGAAAATATTTTCTTGAAGAAAAGATTTTCTCCCTGCATCATTAAATACAATTTGATTCTTTTCCTCACCTTTTAAAATGAGTATTTTGATTTCCTGATTTCTAAAGTACGTATTTTGCAACATTTATTGAGGGCCTGTCCCATATAAACTCTTGTGCAGGTGTTGGTTAAATGATACAAATGTTCCTCTGACATTGTGAGCAGTTTGCTTTCATTTAGAAAAATGTTGATTTTATATTTTAGGAAATATAAAGTTTTCATAAAGGACCAAATGTTATTTTTTCTAAACCATGTGCTATGATGCTGTAATATCTTGATTATTAAATGTTGCTGTAGAGGAAAATGTTTGTATTGCCAGATCTTGGATTTATAAACACTCACTGTGTATGTTCTGATTGGTCTCATATGTCTTTGCTGAAACTCTTGCAACAGTGGCTCAAAATGGGATGAATAGCCAGAGCAGTATGGTCACAACCTGTAACCTCCTCCCTGTTGAAAATGCTAAGGTTTAAACAATCCATAATTCAGATTTTAAAAAGGCTACAGTTTCCTTTCCTCTCTACGGCTTTGGTCACGAAGGGGCCTGGGCTCAGTAGACAGGGGTGAAGAAACCTGGTAAAACATGCCCTCCTTTAGCCTGGATGAACATTTTTAAATGCATAGTTGATAGAACTTAATATTTAAGTGATGTTGTATAGTCATTTTTCTTCATTCTGCCATGGTGTTCGCCCGAGGTTGATTGATTATTTTTTCATGCTCCTAGGTTCACGCAAAGAATCTGCTCCACAAGTTTTGCTTCCAGAAGAAGAGAAAATTATAGTGGAAGAAACTAAAAGTAATGGTCAGACAGTGATAGAAGAAAAGTAAGATGTCTTCCAGTATTCTAAAGCAGGCATTTGAGCTCTGCAGTGGGGTAGCAGAGTTCAGACAGCTCCCTGAGGGTGGGGGTGTGGCTTTGGAAGCTTCATTTTTTTTTTTTTTTTTTTTTTTGAGACGGAGTGTCACTCTTGTCACCCAGGCTGGAGTGCAATGGTGCGATCTCAGCTCACTGCAACCTCTGCCTCCCAGGTTCAAGCGATTCTCCTGCCTCAGCCTCCCAAGTAGCTGGGATTACAGGCCTGCGCCACCATGCCTAATTTTTGTATTTTTAGTCGAGACGAGGTTTCACCCTGTTGGCCAGGCTGGTCTCCAACTCCTGACCTCAGGTGATCTGCCCACCTCGGCCTCCAACTCCTGACCTCAGGTGATCTGCCCACCTCGGCCTCCCAAAGTGCTGGGATTACAGGTGTGAGCCACCGTGCCCAGCCAGAAGCTTCACTTTTAAAATGTCTTCATAGACTGAAGCTGCCCTTGACTGGGCTTGAACCTGCCGTGCACAGAGGTTGACAGTTTTTAGTTGTGAATGTAGACAGTACACAGGTACGGCAGAGCAGCCCCGTGTCCTCCACTCAGCATCGTAGTGTCTCCTGGCAAGTTTCCGTGTGTCCTCTCCATGCCTCACCCTGTTCATGTGTGTGTTCTGTTTCCTGTTTCAGGAGTCTTGTGGATACCGTATATGCATTAAAGGATGAAGTTCAAGAATTAAGACAGGTACGTCATAATCCATCTTTCAATCTTTTTTTTTTTTTTCAAATGGGAGAAAAGAAAACAATATTAAAAATAAGCTGGCCGGGTGTGGTGGCTCACACCTGTAATCCCAGCACTTTAGGAGGCCATGGTGGGCAGATCACCTGAGGTCAGGAGTTCAAGACCAACCTCACCAATGTGGCAGAAGCCCATCTCTACTGAAAATACGAAAATTAGCCGGGCATGGCAGCAGGTGCGTGTAACCCCAGCTACTTGGAAGGCTAAGGCAGGAGAATCGCTTGAACCCAGGAGGCGGAGGTTGCATTGAGCTGAGATAGTGCCACTGCACTCCAGCCTGAGCGACAGAGTGAGACTTCGTCTCATATAAAAATAAAAAGCTTATTGTGCGTAAGCAAAAACTAAAAGGAGGTCATGTCTTTGAGAAGTCCAGCAGATAAAACAGTTGGTTGTCTATAAAGTGACTTGTTTAAATTCTTTTTTTTTTTTTTGAACAATACTGATTTTGATGTCATAAACCATCGCAAATTCTGTTGGAAGAATAATTTAAAATATCGAAAGTTCTGTCTGGTGACAAATCCTGCAAGGGGCCCTGAGATTAGCCTCTGCCACTGCATGATCCTTGGCTCCCGAAGCCAGTTTAGCGAGCCAGACATGGTGACTAACCAAGGGTGTTCTGGGCAGTGCATAGAATGTGAGTATGAGTGGCTTTGGTGCCCTGCCCGGCTAGGTGAGGGAAGGCTGGGGTGTTTGTTGCACAGAATGTGAGTATGAGTGGCTTTGGTCCCCTGCCCAGCTAGGCGAGGGAAGGCTGGGGTGTCCATTGCACGGAATGTGAGTAGGAGTGGCTTTGATGCCCTGCCCAGCTGGGCAAGTGAAGGTTGGTGTGCTCTTTTGGCCGAGGAGCGGCCTGAGAAGAGTTGTGGTCTGGGATAGAGAGCCGAGAGCAGGTTGCCGTGTGGAACTGGACGCGTGCTCTGCATTCTAAGCAGTGTCCGCAGGGCTTCCAGGTACTGCTTTGCTTGGCTGGCAGGCTTCCGTGTTCACACTTTGCCCCAAGTGGCAGCAGGCGTCCGTTTGTGCCTGCCTCCTACGTCGGAGACATGCCTGGGTTCAGTTGCACAGAGCAGGTGCTCACCCACTTGCTCCCGCACCCGTACCCGTCAGTGGCTGTTACTTCCAGTCCTTTCTGTAACTCTGGAAGGCGGTTATGAATGGACGAAAAGGCTGGAGAGGAGCTGTCCCGTCTGCAGTTTCCAGCCATTTTCTTACGGTATGTTCTATAGAGATTCATTCATGGCCTTAATAAGAGCCATTAGGACCGTTTCCATCCCGGGAGCGGCAGCATAGTCAGGAGCGCTGCTGCCACCCTGTCCAGGTGGTTGAACTTTGCGGACCCCCATGACCTCACAGCCCATAGGCAGCTCACGTGGGATTTCATGAGTCGAGGCCTTAGCTCCTCAAGGATACCTATATGGGGATAGGAAGCCCTACGCAATGCCAAAGATAGTGAACGTACTGTGGTCTGCTTAATTTACAGGATAACAAAAAGATGAAGAAATCTCTAGAGGAAGAACAGAGAGCCCGCAAAGACCTAGAGAAGCTGGTGAGGAAAGTCCTGAAGAACATGAACGATCCTGCCTGGGACGAGACCAATCTATAAGGGACGTCCTTAGTGCTTTCTGTCGATGACCAGTTCTGAGGTGAAGCTGGGCACCCCTGACCCACGTCGGGGTGCACTCAGGACCACAGGGCAGGGCTGGGTGGGGCACCACCTCGCTCTCTGTACATAGAAAAGCTGGAGCTTATTCTGCGAATGGAGACGATCAAACCATGACTGATGAATCCAGACAGGAGGGATTGACTCTGAGGACCTGAGCTGCATCAGTCCCACTCTGTGAACATCTCAGTTACCTCATTCTGCAATAAGTTCAGTGACTGACTAAAAGTCTTGTTTTTCCAGACTTTGAATTGAATATATAAATATTATATGTACATGTTTCTTGTAAATATCCCATTTTGAATGCATACCCGTGGTGGTTCTGTCTGGGCTAATCCCCATGCTAGAATGTCCTTTCCAGCTACGTGAGTAAGAAGCCCCATGCCCGCACCCACCGGAAGCAGAAGCCCGGTGGATGCCTGGTTCGTTCCGCAGCACCAGGGCCTCCACCGTGCTGTGACAGCACCCCCCGTGTCGGTGTTTCTGAATAACCTTATTTATACCTGCAGAGATACACGTCAGTCCCATTCGGAAGTCTTCTCTTAAAGCAGCGTTCCAGTCCCAGACCTACGGGGTTCCGAGGGCAGCTTGCTGGTTGACAGACTCAGTCTCGACCTCAAGGAAGGCCCATACGACACTGCTGCCTCCACCTAGAGGTGTTTGCTCTTGTCCGCTGTCTGAGTACTGTGATTCTCAGATGGATTTGCTGTGTTTTGGGAGATTACACAGACGTTTCTGTGCAGGCTAGTTCAGTAACAACAAAATACACTGTTTTGTCTTCCCTTAAAGAGAGCTCTTACTAGAACCTGTAAATAGAATGTATTATTTATTGTAGGTCACTGCAGCTGACGAGAACAGATGGAGGCCATGCTCCAGACTGATACTGATGGGTGGAGCTTTGCCGTCAGGCCAGCCTCATCCTGAGGTCTGCTCCACCACTGGCTGCAGCCGGCAGGCTTCAGTGCTCACCGAAAGTGAAATCCCCTCCTTCAGCACGCATAAAGCAATATACACCCTAGGTTCCACTAAGCAACGTAGGCGTAAGCAGGGAGCGTTTCCCCCACTGTGTTCCAGTGCAGAGGAGACGGACGAAGCCTGTCCTTGCCGCGGCTTGCTGGGCCCAGGCTGGCTCTGGAAAGCCTGTGCAGTCCTGGGCGGGAAGCCCAGCCCGTGGGGCAGGTTTTCGTTCTGCTTCAGCAATAAATAAGGGTGACCGCAGGGACTTTGCTCTTGGTTTCCCTTCCCGTGAAGAGGTTGGTTTTAAAGTGAGATACACTTTTCCGTAGAACAAGTGTTCTATCTTTAAACACCAAAATTGCAACGCCATGGATTACTGGTCTCAGAACAGCTCATTTTGCATCAGATTTGACTTTCTGCTTTTCCGTCTATTGGCCAAATTGCCCTTTAACTGCACCTGAATCCTTTGTATACTGATGCCTTTGAGCTGGGCACCCTGGGAGAGTGTTCTGTCACTGTTTACGGTTCTTCCTTGCCCTTGCTAATTACAGTCTCTGGTGCCCAGCAAGCCCCCTTCCTGCTTCCTTCCCTGACTCCGGTCACGGGGTCTGCCTGGGCTCAGCATGGACCTGACCCATGCTCGCAGAACCTGGCCTCACCCGGACTTCTCACTAGAATTGCCAGCTTCCTCAACTTAGCAGATTACTCACTCATGCAGGCACAAGCAAAGATCAACACTTTCTCTTTTGGTAAGCTTGAGTTTTACAAGTTATTTTTTGGTGATGCGTAAGACATTGCAGTGGGAAGCCATTCAACTTGAGCGTACTGGAGTTTGCTGTTGTAGCAGGTTTTAACTCAGGAACAATTCTCCTCTGATCTCTCCGCCCTCTGCCGGGAGGCGACGTTCGCCGTCCTCTCGGAGCCGGTAGCGTTGCTGTCCGAGTCCCCAGGACGGATCTCCTGCAGACCTGCCTTAATGCTCAGATCGAAGTATTTCACAAGAATACTTGTGTTTTTAACAGCCCTTCCCCTAGACGGTGCGGCCGCGAGGGCCTTATGTGACTGCATTGCCTTTTCTTTCTGTGGATCCAGTATCTTCCTCGGCTTTTTAGGGAGCAGGAAAAACGTGTCTGAGAGCAAGTCTTTAAAAACCCGCCCTGTTGTATATAACTGTATCTGTTTCACCGTGTGACCTCCCAAGGGGGTGGGAACTTGATATAAACATTTAAAGGGGCCACGATCTGCCCGAGGGTTACTCCTTTGCTCTCACCTTGTATGGATGAGGAGATTAAGCCATTTCTTATCCTGTAGATGTGAAGCACTTTCAGTTTTCAGCAATGTTGGAATGTAGCATCCGAAGCTCGTTCCTTCACATTCGGTAGCGTCTGTGCTTGTCCACATGCGCTGGGCGCCTGGGACCTTGAATGCTTGCCCTGGTTGTGTGGACTCCTTAATGCCAATCATTTCTTCACTTCTCTGGGGCCCCCAGGGCGCCCGTTGACAAGTGTGGAGAAACTCCTAATTTAAATGTCACAGACAATGTCCTAGTGTTGACTACTACAATGTTGATGCTACACTGCTGTAATTATTAAACTGATTATTTTTCTTATGTCACAGAATGTGTCGCTTCATCTCCTTTGATGTGTTTTCTGTGTGCTTGTTCGCTTTACAGTTTCTTTGGACTGATTTAGATTTGAAAATTCTGTCTTCGATACTGGAAGATAACATGTTTCCTTTAAAGTCTAGAGTTTGAGAAAATTTGAAGATTTTTTTTTAAAAGACAAGGAAAGAACACTGGAAGTCTTAGGAACAAAAACTAAAGTAACGGGTCACGCTGGTAGGCACAGCCCCCAGGTCCTCGCCCATGCCTGGAAGAATGGCCTGCATTCTGGAGGGCGCTCAGGACAGCGTTTTGTGAAGCCAAACTTCCTTGAAGGTATCTGTGGGGTCCCTTTTAGGAGCTGGCATAAGACAAAAGGAAATCGCTCGTGTGTGTCCTCGTGTGGCGGTGGTGCAAACGAGGGTGTCTTCCGGAAGGGTGGCTGGGAGGACCGAGTGGGGTCTCCTGTCCGTGGTCCGTGTACCTGGCTCAGGTGTGTCCACAGCTCCACTGCATGTCATTTCAGCCAGCCAGAGGTCAGGCAGCCGCACGCAGTGCCCAGCCAACTGGCTTACTGTAGGAGCTCAAAGGAAGTCAGGATCTACACTCTCAAGGACTTTAATCATTTCAGGCTAAAACAAGGAGGCGTTCAAAAATCCATTTCTGTTGGTTTGCATTGTGACAAGAACGTGTGATGCGTAAGACACCTAATGTGAAGTGTTCATCTTATTGGTGGAGTAGGTAGGCATTTGTACTTGGTACCTCACCAGTAATTAAAAACTAGCGTGCACCTGAGCCATGTATACTGTTTTTTAACTGTACACTTTAAAAATTTAAAGGTATACTGGGCCATGTATACTTTATTTTCTTGCATAACTGTTTAATTTTTCCCATAAGCAGGTATTATTTTCCTAATTAAAAACTAGCATGTGCCAGAGATTTTAATTGTGAAAACAATACCTGTTTATAGGGAAAATAGAAACAGTGCCAGGATATAAAGTAAAAAGCTCGTATTCCACCTCCCAGTGCCCTGACCCTGTTCCCCAGAAGTAGCTCCTGTTCTGTGTCCAGGTTCTTGTGTTCATTCTTCTGACCAAATGCCAGTGTGCGGTGTCTGTGTTTAACTTTTTTCCCAGCAAGTGAGGTTGCACTAAGTATATTCTTTCCTAACTTGCCTCTTTGAGCCTTGTCTTAGGTATCTTTCCATATGGGTGTATGTGGTTCGAACCATTCATGGTTTTTGACCACTGCATAAATTTTCCCCTGACTGAATGCACTGCAGTTTGTCACCCATCAGTGGATATTTGGGAGGGAGCAGTGACTCTTGCAGAAACGCTCTACTGAATATCCTTCTGTGTACAGCTGTGCAACTGCACATGCAGCTAAATGATTAACTTCTGGGAACGTCTGTGTGTTTTTAGCTTTGATAGAATTTGCCGTATTTTTACAAGGTGTTTTGGAAATGATGACCTTGGCAGTCGTACAGTTCTAGTTTCTCAGAAGGAATGGGGCCATGATGGCAGGGGAAGCATGCTCTTCGTTGCGATGCCTTCTCATGGAAGCCGCTGACTCCAAAACATGCTCTTCATGGTCGATGCCTTCCCAGGGAAGCCGCTGCCCTCCCATGAGCATGGCTTTGGAAGTGGGGAAGATTGGGGTGGTGGTTCTTTCCTGTGCCAGGCTCCTTGCTCATCTTTCTAAGGCATATCAAACTCGCCCTTGTCTAGGGTCATGACCTCCTGCCTAGCCTGGCCCCTTCCACTCCACGCTGCTCTAAAACATGCGGCGAGTGGGTGGGGCCTTCCTGCCAACTCCTGGGTGCTTTTAGAAAATGTCAGTTCCTGTGTCCCCCACCCTAAGGAGCTGATTCCTGAGGGTGGAATCAGGAATCTGCATTTTTAACACACCCCCGTGCTGTTAGTGCCTGTAGTAACGGTGTACTGATGCCCATGTAGGTGGGCTGCTCAGTTTAGGTCTTTTGCATGATGGTTACTTAGTGTCTGGGCAGCCACAGGAGAAGGGCGTGTGACCGGCCTGTGTGCAGGAATAAGCCCGGCACCCCCAGCACTGCCACATGCTAGTTAGTTAGGAGGCCACACCTTCTTTGCCATATCTCTAAGAGCAGTTGCTGCCTGTCGTCATTGGAGAGGGTCATCTAAAACGTGTTCAGGTTTTACAGGTGTTAAAGTGCTTTGAGAATCGGGGGAGTTGAGATGAACTGTGACTTTGGGGGTCAGTCCTGTCTCCAGCTCCCCACAGTGGCTACATAAGGTCTTGCAAGTACGACCCCGCTTCCTCCTCCCTGCCCCTCAGAGGATGTTGGACTGCTTACAAAAAGGTGCAACCCACTACGAGGGAATTGCCTCCACCTCTCACCACACTTAAAAACCTGCCTGCATGTGCCCCGCTGCTCTGTCTTGTTTCAGTGGAAGAATTCGCCCAAGCCCCCAACCCCATGGCTTCCTTGCTGGCCTGGGAGCCTGCGTCTCCTCTCCTGGGAGCCTGTGTCTCCTCTCCTGCCTTCCTGAAAGCCAGACCCTTCTCTCGGCCGCTATGTCTGTTGTGTTTGTTTCTTATGGAAAATGTCATGCTTATATAGAAGTAGGGTAATGAGTGATGATTGCCCTCTGAGATTTGTGAACATTCCAGGCCCTGTGACTCCTGGTCTGTCGTAGAATGAAGGAAAATAGCTGGGCCCACCCAGGGGAAAATGCTGTGCTCATATGATGAATACATTTAGTTACAGTTCAGTATCCATTTGTGGAGATGAAACCAATTGCAGACCAGGAATAAGAGGGAATTTCTTTAGTCTGATTGAGAACAGTTACCAAAAAACCTATCAATATACATATAAGAAGGCTAGTAACTCTCACCGGCTATTCCCCAGGGCTTGCTGGTGGAGCAAGGCAAGGAAAAGGGAGAGGGAAACAGGTTGTAAGGAAACAGCTACAATTGCCACGACTTCCCACCTATACTGTTGTTTATGTAGAAATACAAAAGTATCTGCAATTAAATAGAATTAATAATGCTGCCAGATACAAGATGTAGCAATTTTCTCTAAATCAGGAACAAATGGAAAATATAAAATATCATTTCAATAGCAAAGATATCAAGTAGGAATAAAATGAAAAATATGCAAGACCTTCATGCAGAAAACTACAAAACACTGTTGAAAGAATTTAGAGAAGGTCTAAATTAACAGAGCGATATGTTGATGGTTAAAGGACTGCATGGAGAGGCGTCAGTTCTCCGTGTTGATGGTTAAAGGACTGCGTGGAAAGGCGTCAGTTCTCCGTGTTGATGGTTAGTGGACTGCGTGGAAAGTCGTTAGTTCTCTGTGTTGATGGTTAGAGGACTGCATGGAAAGGCAGCAGTTCAATTAATTTCTTGGTGGATTCCATGTCAGCCTTTCAAGTCCTGTGAGTTTGTTACCCCTTTTCTGGATCTTGAGAAGCAGGTTACGTGGAAATGCAAAGTGCCCAGAACAGCTGAGAGCCTCGTGCAGACGCAGAGCAAGGCGGGAGGACGTGCCGGGCAGGATGACGAGGCTTAGGCGGCCAACCCAGTGGTGGTGCCCAGGGAGGGACCGCTGGAGGTTACATCAGGGGTCTCGCTGCAGAGCAGTGGGGAAAGGACAGCGTTTTCAGTCAGTAGTTCTTTTTGGCCAGAAGTTTTTCCACGGGGACGAATGTGAACCTTGACTCCTCCCTCACGCTGTGCCCATTAATCCTAGGTGGATGTTAAATTTAAATGTGCAGGGGAAGCTGAACGTGGTGGCTCGTGCCTGTCATCCCAACACTTTAGGAGGCTGAGGCAGGTGGATCACTTGAGCTTGGGTTCAAGAACCCGTCACTACCAAAAATCCACACACACACACACAAACCAGGCATGGTCGTGCATGCCTGTGGTCTCAGCAACTTGGGAGGCTGAGGTGAGAGGATTGCTTGAGCCCGAGGGGCGGAGGTTCCAGTGCGCCGAGATTGCACCACTGCATCCCAGCCTGGGCAACAGAGCCAGACCCTGTCTCAAAAACAAACAATGTGCAGGGGGAAGCGAGAACCCTTTAGAAAATAATGTAGGAGAACATCTTCATGACCTGAGAGTTAGGAAAGATTTTTTAACAGGACACAAAGCTCCAATCACAAAAAAAAGGTTAATAACTTTGACTGAAATGAATGTAACCAATGATAAACTGCTTAAACCACTGAGAAGATGCAGCCACACCATGTGGAGTGAGAGCACTGTAGGCCAAGCGCCACACCCAGCCCGTGTAACAAATCAATAAGAAAAAGACAAGTGAGACAAGGCAAAAGATTTGAAAGACATGTCACAAAGAATATCCACAATGGCCAGTCAACAGAAAAGGTCTTTGATCTCATTTATAATCGGGGAAATGCAAGGTAAAGGTAAAAATTATACTATTAAAATCTCACTAAAATGATGAATACTGTCAAGTATTTCTGAAGGTGTGGACGCTGTTGGTTGCAGGGTGACTTGGTATAAGCACTTTAGAAAAGAGCCGAGCATTGTCTGCCACAGATACTCAGCTCCCACATGCCTTCACTTGCTGCTGCTGCTGCTGTGACCAACTGCGTGCCTCACCCAGCACCCCGAGTGTGTCTCTGTCTCAGTGGGTCAGGAGTCTGCGCATGGCAGAGCTGCAGGCCTCCCTCCCAGGCTGACATCAAGGTCTCAGAGGGACCAGGTTCTCCTCTGAGCTCGGGGCCTCTTCCAGGCACGCACACAGGTGACTGGCAGCGTTCACTCCTTGCTGTGGAGAGATGGAGGCCCATTTTCTTGCTGTCCATTGGCCAGAGGTTGCTTTTGCTCCTCGGCTGCTAGTCATTCTCTTCATTCCCTGCCCTTTAGCCCCTCACACACTCCAAAGCCAGCAGGAGAATCTCTGACTTCAGCCAGGACAGTGCCGCAGTTCGTGCCATAATCACAGGAGCCAGGATCACGCCCACTTTGCCCTATGATGCAGCCTGATCCTGGGCGTGACCCCATCCTAGTCACAGACCCCAGGGGCGACCCCATCCTATTCACGAACCCCAAGGGTGACCCTGCCCGATTCGCAGATCCCGAGGACAACCCCATCCTATTCACTGGTCTTGAGGGCAACCCCGTCCTCATCGTGGATCCCGGGGGTGATGGTGTCCTGTTCACAGATCCTAGGGGTGACCGTCCTGATCCTGCCTGGACCTCACAGGGTCGGGGGTGGACACCAAGGGCAGGAATCTTGTGGCATCTTTGAATTCTGCCCACCATACCATGCAGTGCCGCTCTTGGAGTATCCCCCACCGAAATGACCGAGATCGTTTGGATGGATGTGGTGAAAATGCACACGTCAAACCAAAGCTCTGCTCCTCAACATGGGTGACGCTCTGAACATAACATTGAATGAAAGAGGCCAGATGTAGAAATACACTAAATGATTCAGTTTATGTAAAGTTTTTTAAGAAGTTGAACCATAGTATATAGTGATACAAGCTTAGGTGGCAAAAGTGTAAAGAAAAACAAGAATGTGATTCCCCTAAACACCAGGGCTGCTTTGAGCTGCTGGAAAAAGCCCTTGGGATGGAGTTTTCCGACTTGGAGAGGTGAGGAGGGGCCATGGCAGACACAGGGCTCATGGGCCTTCCCTGTGTCATGGGGGGACCTCCCACCCCAAAGGGCTGCCACAGTTAGGAACCTTTAAGCTTTTCAAGAAGGCGGGCACGTCACCAATGCCGTTCTCTGAGGAACACGTTGACAGCAGTGGGTCGCCCAGATATGATCAAAGCAGGGGTCAAAATGGACCTCCAGATGGGAAATGCCTCCGGGAGGAGGGTCAGCTCCCAGGCAAGGGCTCGCTTTGCCCCTCCACGGCACCGACCTGCCCGGGCCTCAGCCACCGTGAGTGCTGACTCTTGGGAACTTTGATTCTGGAAATGAGGCTGCCTAGGCCTCAGCATTGCTTTTGTTTACGGATTTGGGGAGAATGCTGGACTCTGAAACTGTGTACATGAGAGCCTCCTGGAGCATCTATGGCCCCAGAGGAGCTACAGGCATCTGTGGAAGGGTAGAGAGGACACTGGGGCCCCTCTGGCTGAGACAGCAGAACAAGAAATGGGGAGAACAGTCTCAGATTTGGTTTTTGGGTTGTTTTTTGAGACGGAGTCTTGCTCTGTGGCCCAGGCTGGAGTGCAGTGGTGCGATCTCAGCTTACTGCAACCTCCACCTCCCGGGTTCAAGAAATTCTCTTGCCTCAGCCTCCCGAGTAGCTGGGATTACAGGCACCCGCCACCACGCCTGGCTAATTTTTGTATTTTTAGTAGAGATGGGGTTTCACCATGTTGGCCAGGCTGGTCTTGAACTCCTGACCTCAGGTGATCTGCCCACCTCGGCCTCCCAAAGTGTTGGGATAATAGGCGTGGACACTGCGCCCGGCCCAAACTCAGATTTGAATTTAGTTTTATTTCTTTGGGCCTCAGCTTGCAAAAGCAGGGAGATTTAACTTGCAGACATTAATTTTCCCAAAAGTTCATCGAGCAAGAGTTCATATTAGGGTGTGTGGTGTCTGCGTGTCGATGACACTGTGTCATCAGAGCATCTCAGTCTGAGTTGTCACGTCCTTGTAGTTAGAGAGGGTCCCACACACATGCCAAGTATCCTATATTTGCTCCTAAGAATGAAAATGGGTTACTTTTGTTCCTTGCTGTGTTCCTGGACACTTTACATCAACCCTGGATTCCAGAGGGCGGTTATTTGAGTTTTGTTTGTTAACATGTCTGGATGAAATCTGTGGTCTGCTCCCCGTCAGTGTGGGGCACACGTGTCGGCACTCAATTTTTGCTGGGAGCGGAGCGGGGATTGTTTTAGTTCTGAGTTTTGGTGGGTTTTGCTCTTTGCCTGCATGATTGAGCTGGAGACTGGGCTGAGGCTTGGTTGGAGCTGGTGCTCCCCACACAGCATGGCCTCCACTCTGCTGGGGCTCTGTGGGTGGGCTGGGGACACATACACCTCTTCCTCCAGCTCTCTGAGTGTGCCCTCTGGGCATGTCCCAGCAGCACCTGGCCAGGGAGGCAGGCTTGGGCCCTCCAGTGCACCTGCCTGCAGCTTCCCCCAGCCCCTCTTCCCTGTCCCCGCCCTGCGGAGTCCTGCAGTGAGTCCCCACCTCTGGCCTCCAGGGCCCCCATGCTTCGCCAGTCCCGCTTTTGGACACCGTGCAGGGAAGCACCCCCAGTGGAGAGCTGGGCTCCACCATGTTTCCACCCCTCAGAGTCCTCGGCTGTGCTGTCTTCTCTTCAGTGCCTAGAAGCAAGAACCATGCTCCTTCCCCGGGGTGGCCCCAGCAAAGCCCCACAGACTGCGTGGCCTAAACTGCAGAAATGTGTCATCTCCTGGCCTGGAGCCCAGGGCCTAAGCTCAGGGTGCCGGCAGGGATGGCTCCCTCCGAGGCTGTGCAGGAGAATCCGCCCAGGCCTCTCCTCCAGCTCCTTGGTTCGCTGCCGTCTTTGGGGTTCCTTGGCCTGTAGACGCCTCAGCCCTCTGCACCCTGTGGGGCTGGCCCAACTCGCTCCCTTCATAAGGACACCAGTCACATTGGATTAGGGTTCCGCCATCTGACCTCACCTTCTGAAACCCTCTTTCTAGACAAGGCCATGCTGAGGTACAGGGGTCAAAGCTCCTGGTACTCAGGGTGGGGGCCACAGGCTGACCCCAGGCCCACCTCCAGTCTCCAGTGTACAGACCTGGCTTGCTCCTCAAGCCTTCGTGTTATTTTATTTGGGGTTGTTTTCTGATGGGAATGCGGGACAGGTGTTGAAGGTCTGGACATACTTTTGCTCTGTTTATTGTCCCGGTGAAGTTGTCAACACGGCGTGCTTGCTTCCTGCAGCTGTTTTCACACAGCAGCACCGACATGGCACCAACAGCAGAGCTTGCTTCTCTCTGGCTCTGTGGCCACAATCTAAAGTCAGGACGTGGGCAAGGCCCCCGCTCCGCTGAGGGTTCTGGGGAGGGCCCTCCTGCCCCTCCCGCCCCAGGGCTGCTGGCAGTCCTCCGTGTTCCTGGGCTTGCGGGCACCTTGCTCCATCTTCACCTCTGTTGCTGCACAGCCGTCCGTCCCCTCCCCAGGCCTCTGCACCTGCACGTGACACCTCCTGGTGTCTCTGTCTTCTCATCTTAATAGGACACCGGTCCTATTGGACGGGGCCACGCTCACAACCTCAGCTCGATTACATTGGCAAAGACCCTATTTCCAAATAAGCCCTCATCCTTAGGTCCTAGGGGTTAGGACTTCAATACCTCTTTTTTGAGGAAACACAGCTCAGCCTGTAGTGATGGGGTAACTGGACTCACACCCGTCTAGGAGCGCCCCCAGATCCCCTGCCCTCAGCCTGGGAGAGCGTCTCTGCCAGGAGTCAGGTCTGAGTGCTTTGCTCAAGTTGTTAGCCAAGTCCGTTACAGGGTTAATAGCTTCATAGTCAGGGGTCCTCAGAAGTAATGGGTCCCTGTGGCACTTGTCCTATTTCCAAAGAACCCCACGGCAGCTCCTACACGTTCCCATGGGAAGCCTGCACAGTCTACCCCTGCACACATCTTGCTCTTAGCTAACATTGTGTCTGTCAGTGTCATCACTGGTTATCACGTGGGAGCAGGACTCAGGACCCATACAGACAGCTGAGTCCATGCAGGCTGCTCTGTCCTGTCGCCCGCTGGATTTCACTCTTCCACGGCATGGCCTGTCCCTAGAAGCCCTTGGTGAACACCCCTCTCCCCACGAGTCTGGGGCAGTCCCTGCCGCCCCCAGCCAGTGGCTCCCGCTGCTTCCCGGTGCTGGCTCAATCCCGGCAATGACCACACTGCAGGCTCATCTGTCTCCACTCCTTCCCCAGAAGCCCCTTGATGACGTGGTTCTCCAGCCGACTGCTGCCCAGGTTGGTGCCTGCCGTAGAGAAGCACCGTGCCTCTGCCCGGGAGCCCGCACACAGTGCTGGTGGGAACGTGGAATGGTACAGCCACTTGGTAAAATAGCCTGGCAGGTCCTCAGAGGGTGAAACAGAATTCCTGTATGTCATAGCCCATCTGGGCTGCTGTAACAAAAATGCCACAGCCTGGGTGGCTTATAAACAACAGACACTTTTCACTGACGCTTCTGGGGGCTGGAAGTTCTAGATGGAGATGTGGCAGATTTGCTGTCCTCCGAAGGCCCCTTCCTGGTTCATACTCGGTGCCTTCTCACTGGGTCCTCACACGGAAGAAGGGGCGAGGGAGCTCTCTGGGCCTCTTTAATGGGGGCACGATTCCCATTCATGAGGCTTCACCCTCACGACCTCGTCACCTTCCAAGGCCTCGCCTCCTAATCCCATCACCTTGAGGGATGGGAGGACATAAATATGGGTTCTTCCCACCGTGTGACCCGGTAATTCCACTCCTAGGGTTATACCAAAGAGAAGTGAAAATATACGTCCACACAGAAACTTACATTGCGTGTTCCCAACAGCATTATTCATAAAAGCCAAAATGTTGGCCCAACCCGATGCCCATCCACAGACGAACGGCTAAACGAAATGTGGCATGTCCCTGCAGTGGAATATTATTCAGCCGTGAGAAGGAATGAAGCTCTGACACGTATGACATGGCGGGTGAACCTTCTGCAACATGGAAAATTCAGACACACAAACCCACATCGCGTGTGACCCCATGGATCATGTAAAGTGGCAGAACAGGCAAATCTGCAGAGACAGAAGGTGGATCGGGGGCTGCCTAGGGTGGGAGCGTGCGGCTGCCCGAGGGCCAGGCTTCCTTTGGGAGGAGGAAAGGTTCCAGTGTGGATCGTGAAGGCTCACATCGCGGACACACTAAACACCATGGAACTGCACGTTGGATGGGTGAGTTCGTGGTGCATGACGTATATTTCAATAAAGCCATCATGAACATCAAACAGAAAGGCAGCCTCGTGTCCTGTGCACGGGTGAAGCCTAGTGTTTGCTGCATGGTGGATGGTGGCAACGCTGCCCAGGGCATTCCTGGAAACCCACCGTGGCCCTCAGGGTCACCTGGTCATGGGCACCACTGTGTGCTGGGCATCGGGCATGAGGGGGTGCTTGCCGGGGAGACTTTGTCCTCACCCTCCTTTAACACCTGGGGAGGGCTGGTCCCAAGGGGGAGGTCACAGGGCTGGTGACGTGGGGGCCAGAGCCCTGCCTCTGTCTCATTGTGCGCAGGAGGAGGGACCCGAGACCCCCCTCAGGCTGCACCCCAGAGCCTGTGACGCCTGGGCCACGGGCTCCGTACCTCCGTACCACCTCCTGTGCTCCCACCCCCGGCTGCAGCTGCCCCTCCTTCTCGGGATCCTCTCTCCTTCCTGCACCCTTGGCCCTGCAGCCTGGCCTGTCCCCTGGGGTGCCCCTCCCTCTGGCCTGGAGGTGGGGCCCCCCAACTCCAATTCCATCTCCACGCAGCCCGGTTCCTTGATCCCTACTTCGGGCAACCTCAGCTGCCTGTTCCCGGGGCAGAGCCTTGACTTCCTCCTCATCCAGAATAGAGCATGCACTGCCCCCTCACCCTCAGGACCCCCACTCCAGCTCGCTCCGTCCACCAGGGGCTTAGCGTCCCACGTCCTCTGCTTTCCCCGGGATGTCCTCATGCTCTTTCCCAACTTAGAGTCCATCAGCACCCCACTCAAATCCAGCCTCAGCCCACTTAAATCCAGCACCCCAGTCCTGCCTCGGTGGCTGCCGGGTGTGACAGGTGGCAGGTCACCCAGCAGCACCCTGGCACCTGGCCCCTTAGTCACACCTCTGCCCTTGCTCTAGTGGGTGCCAGCTCTGGCTGGACAGCCCCACTCCACTCACCCTCCTGACAGCACCGACCCCTCCTCCACTCCCTGAAGCTCCCCCGTTTTCGCAGGCTCACCTGGCCACCACCACACGGCACCCACTGCCTCCGCATAGCGTCTCTGGCCTCTGCAGCACCACGGCTGCCGGGCCCCGGGCTGTCCCCTGCTCCTGTCACTGGCCCCGGGCTCCTTCTCCAACTGCTGCTCCCCAGGGTGCTCCGGTACCTGCTGGTGGCTTTCACTACCAGCTGCTAGTGTCCTCGTCCACCAAGCCCTCATCCTGAGCCCCCTCCTGGGCGTGTCCCCTGGATGCCTCTGTCCACCTGACGCCCACAGCACCAGCCTCCAGTCCCCCAACAGCGTCCTCGGCTCACCATTGACTGTTCCTTCTCTTGTTCTCCACATCCAAGCTGTCTGCCACTCTTATTAATTGATTGGTTGATTGACACAGCATCTCCCTCTGTTCCCCAGGCTGGGCTGCAGTGGTGCAATCAACAGCTCCCTGCAACCTTGATCTCCCAGTCTCAAGCGATCCTCCCGCCTTGCCCTACCAAGATTCTGGGATTACAGGTGCACACCACTATGCACGGCCCACTCCTTCAACTCGAACAACAAAAAGCAGCAGCCCCTCCGGCAGCCGCCTGCCTTCCTCCGCACCAGTATCCCGTCCTTCCTGCTCACTCACCTCCCCACAGCCGTTTCCAGCACAGCACAGTGATGCTGTGAAAGTGATTCCATTTCTCTGCACAAAATCTGCTAGTAACTCCCTGCTTTGCTCAGAATAAAGGCCACCATCCTCACTATGACCCACGTGGTTCCATGCCCTGCCCTCCTGCGGCATCCGGGCTCCTTGTGTCTCTCAAGTCGCCACACCAGCCTCCACCCAGGACCTCTTCGTGCTCCCTCGTCAACCCCAGACACACCTTCCTCCCTGGAGGCCGCCTGCCCACACCGTGGCAAGGGGCAACCCCTGCCCTGATCCACCTGCCCATGGCCCGGGTCTGGTCTGAGGCAGCTACGTCGCTCTGTCCCCTCCCCAGGAGGGAAGGGATTTGGTTTTGTTCCCTGCTGCAGCCAGTGCTGGCTGGCAGAGAGGGGTGTCCCAGGAAGGACCAGGACACAAAGGAAGGGAGGGTCAGGACTCGAGCGCCTGTACCCACAAACTTGGGCCAGGGGCGGGGGTGTCCCGCAGGGAAGGTGGGACTCAGCCCGTGCTGTCCCCAGCAGCGTCTTGCCCCTGGAACTCCCTCCCTACATCTGTTCATCCGAGTGGCCTTGGTCCTCGATGCAGCCAGTGTTCAGGTGGACACTGCATGGCTCCGAGGGCCTGTGTGACGCCCACGTGACCTCACGGGGCTGTGTGATGTCAGCGCGGGCGGGGTGGGGTGTGCCCAGCCCGGTCCCACAGCCCACAGTGAGCGGCAGACGGTTGTTTTACCTAAAAGGTGTTTCCCACGTGGAGTGGGACGGAGAGGCCCGGGTGGCTGCAGGGACTCGCCTGGGACGCGGGGCGCAGGTGAGTCGACGAACGCCCCCTCCTGGCGCGAGCCGCCCGCGCCCCGGAAGTCCCGGACCCCGCCCGCGCGGAGCGCCCCGTGCGCCGGGTGTGCTCGGCCCCGTCTGACCGCCCCGTGCGCCGGGTGTGCTCGGCCCCGTCTGACCGCCCCGTGCGCCGGGTGTGCTCGGCCCGTCTGACCGCCCCGTGCGCCGGGTGTGCTCGGCCCCGTCTGACCGCCCCGTGCGCCGGGTGTGCTCGGCCCCGTCTGACCGCCCCGTGCCCCGGGTGTGCTCGGCCCGTCTGACCGCCCCGTGCGCCGGGTGTGCTCGGCCGGTCACCTGCCCGTGGCCGCGGCAATGAAATACGTGCCGGAAGTGAAGAAGTCGCCGCCGCACCTCCTGAAGCAATTCACAGGTGAGGAGGGAAGGCGCGCGGTGCGGGCGGCGCGGGGAGGAGCCGTTTCAGCCCCTGGCGCGCACGGGGGGTCCCGGTCCCAGGCCTGGTTAGGAGGGAAAGGCAGAAAAAAGCGTGTTCAGAAAATAACCTGGGAAAACGCCGTGAAGTCCTCATTTTTGAAAATTGTATTACAAAATATACCCGAATCGGAGGTTTTCTAGCTGAAGAAGCGCATTGAACTATTTCCAGGGGGTTCGCGGATCAAAGGCATTCCGTCCATGAGGTGCTGAAGATCCACTTCAACTAACTTCGTAACTTTTATTGTAGGAGTGACTTTTTTATTAAGGAAAAATATTTATCAGCAATGAAGAAGCTCCTCCTTCCCTTTCCCCACCCAGGCGACTGACCCAAAGGCAGACACTCACCACTGGGGCTGGAAGGAACCACCAGTGTGGGATGTGACTTATCCCACATGTGCTGTTAATGTGCATAGATGCGGGGCGGTGACAGTGACTTACAGTCAGGAAGAGGAAGATTCTGGAAGTTCGTGCCTCCCCAGGAGAGGTGGGAGATGCCACCTTCTGTGGCTCAGGTTTACCTGCAACTTGAACGTTTTTTTCTCAATTGAGCTTGTATTCATGAGATGCTTTTATTATAATAATAATTTTTAAAAAAGAAAAAAAAAGAAAATTGGTCGGGTGTGGTAGCCTGTAGTCCCAACACTTTGATAAGCCAAGGCGGGTGGATCACCTGAGGTCAGGAGTTCCAGACCAGCCTGGCCAACGTGGTGAAACCCTGTCTCTACTAAAAATACAAAAATTAGCCAGGCATGGTGGCGGGTTGCCTGTAATCCCAGCTACTCGGAAGGCTGAGGCAGGAGAATCACTTGAACCTGGGAGGCAGAGGTTGCAGTGAGCTGAGATTGTGCCTCTGCACTACAGTCTGGGCGACAAAGCGAGACTCCGTCTCAAAAACAAACAAACAAACCGAGAAAATGGAAGAAAAAGAAAACAAAGTAGCTTATTTGGGATTATTACCTCTTTTGGGAAGGTAGGCTAGGGAGCGCCTCTCAGGCTGGCCGAGATGCTGGCAGGCGCTGAGCACCTGCCCACAGCAGCACCCGGCCCTGCAGCCCTCGGAGGGAGAGGGCAGCCCAGGTGCCAGGAATGTGTGGCATCTGCCAGCCTGTGAGGCTTTCCAAGGCCACCCGGCCACCAGGCTTTGTCACACCCGGGGGGCAGCTGCCTCTTTGGACAGGAAGAGGGGTGTCCACAAGAGGGGTCTTTGCAGTTCCTGATCCAGATGCTCCCAGGGCAGAGTGGGAGGCCTGCGCCTGGGGCCCCCGAGGGAGCGGATGTTCTTGTGGCCGCCTGGGGTGGCCCCTCTCATCTTCTGGCAAGATGGCCCCGTAGCCAGGGCAAGCACAGGGGGAGGAAGCGGTCCCTCTGTCAGGCCCTTGGGGGTCACCCTCCTGGTCTCTGCTTCAGGGCTGCAAGCATTGCAGCTGTTGTGGGTACAAGCTGCCGCTCCTGGGCCTGGCTACCTCGTCTCTGAGGGGCTGCCAGGGGCTGCTGGAGGCTGACGCCCCTTCTCAGGGAGCATGGGGCTGGTAGGGGTCATCTCAGGTGTGCCAGGTCACCCAAGGCACAGCCCAAGGTGACCCTGGGCTGGAGTCTTCTCACCTTGCCATGGCCATGCCCAGGCCCCAGCATCTGGCATCTGCATGTGACACTCCTGTGTGCTCCCCACACAGCCTGTCCTCGTGACTGAAGGACGCATGCAGGGTTAATAAAAGGATGCATGCAGGTTAATGCAGGATGATAAGCATGTCCTTATCATCCTTTGCAGACTGTGGCGTGGCTGTTTTGTGACTGTTTCTGTTCCTTTAGGGGTGTAGGGAAGCTGTGAAATGACAAGGCCGGCGTTGTCCTGGCCTGGAGCTGGCTCAGGTGTCTGCGCCACTGGTGGCCTCAGCGGGCAGGTGGGGAACTGGAACCTTTAGCTACAGTGGCCGGCCATGGCCCTGCTGCTCAGGCCCTCTCTGCCGCCCACCCCTGGGTCTGAGCCCAAGAAGCAGCCCAGAGGAATTCCTCCTGTCCTTCTCTGCACTATTTTGCAGATGTGGAAGAGGCTGTGTGGTCAGGTGCAGTGCAGAATCTGGCCTCCAAGCCCACCAGCTCCACAGCCTCTCCCCGTGTGACTGCAGAGCCCTGCGTACCTCCCCTTCCCTGCAGCCCTGCTGGGCTTCCCCATGTCCACACTCACTCATCCTGGACAGGAGGCAGCTAGGCCTCCAGACAGCCCCATAGCAGGTGAGGGCCTGAGGCTGGCTCCTGGGGCACCATGTTCATGGCCCTGGACAGTGGGCGACCTGGGGGTGAAGGAGTGGAAATGAGGATGGGAGGATGACACGCGGCCCCTGGGGAAGAGGTGTGTGCGGGACCGCTCATCCCTGGCTGGAGGCTCTGCCTTACTGGGGTGATGCAGCCTCAGCTGCTGTCAACTGCTGCCTAAAGGTTAATGTCAACTCCCTCCCTAAATAGTTTCCGCGAAAGCACTTTTAAACTGTGACACACTTTCCACACCAGTGTGTGTTCTCCGAATGACTTTTATGAAAGAGCGGGGACTCGAAGCCACTGGCTTCTCCTCAGGAGTCTGTGGACATATTTGGACTCTCTGTGTCCGAATCCCGGGGATCCGTGGCCCTGCATGCCCCAGATCCCCATCCATGGTTCACACGCGCTCCAGACAGGAACCGCTGCACACATGGGCCTCTGCACACACCACGCCAGCTCCCCGAACCTGCTGTGATCCCTGCCCAGCTTCCTCCTCCTCCTTCTCCTCCTCCTCACCTCTCCTTCCGTGTTCTGATGCTCAAACTGTGGGAGAAGTGGCATCTTCTGTCCTAAGATAACTTGATACGCAGCTTCAAGCTCGGTGTCAAGAAAATGGGTCTCCAGTTTCAGAGATTTTTACGTTGTTTATGACATCTGCTGTGGAGACACATGCAGCCAGATTCCGGGTGGTGTCACAGCTCGCAGACAGAAAGGGGTGTGCAGGCCGGGCCCGCTGAAGGTCCTGGGTGCTGGTGGCAGTCGTGACCGCAGGCATGTCTCTGGAGTTCCCACACCACATTTCCTGTCACCACTGTACTCAGAATCTTGTGTTTTCTTCCCGCCTGGACTGTCTTTGGAAACCTGTCTGTGGTCAGGTCTTGCTGTCCGTGGCCACGCTGCCAGGAACCCTGAGCTGGGACATTCTACTGGGTCACCGGGCAGTGTGGCTTGGAGGTGTTCCCTGGAGGCCAGCCCGATGCCTGCCTTTCTAGGGGAGCAGCTCCCAGCAGGGAGGCTGAGCCTCAGGAGTGCTGGAAGCCTCCATGGTGCCATGAGGTCATGGCTGCTGAGTCTGCCGGCTGCTTCTCCAGGAGGCAACCATGGTCTGTGCCCTGCTAACCGACTGCCTCTTCGGGAAACCAGGTGGCAGAGGGACTTTGATGGGGAGTTAGATCGAGGACCTGGCGCTGCCCTGAGAGTCTCTGGGCTTGGCTCCTTCCCTAGGAAGAATTCCTGCAAGTGTGCATTTCACAGAGAGAGGGGAAGGGAGGCGGATGGAGCACAGGAAGTAGAAACGCCACGGAATTGTCAGCCACATTTAAAATGGCGACGCCTCCCTGCCTGGATCAGCAGCCACATTACAAATGGTGACGCCTCGCTGCCTGGATCATCAGTCATGTTAAAAATGATGACGCCTCGCTGCCTGGGTTGGCAAACCTTGGCCTCAGATCTGCACCTCTCTGGGCACCAGGCCCCTCCTGAACCTTCCTCTCCTGCTGCAGAAGCAGCAGAATGCGGAGTGGAAAGACTTTCCATGGCCTTAGAGAAACAACAGAACATTGACCGCTGCGCTGGCGTGGGCGTGTTAGAAGCCCCAGGTGGTGGCTGGTGGGAAGTGGGATGAGTGAGGGAGTGAATGGCAGCCCCACTGTCCCTGGGGAGCGGTGACTTTCCTGGGCTTGCTCTCCATGCAGATGGGGTGACGGGACAGACTCGTGGGACGAGCTTTGAAACCTCACTCCACGGGCCCCCATCTCACCTGGCCCCCCTGAGCCAGGATGGCTTCTCCCAGGAAGCCCTCTGCTCACTTTAGATTGATTGATTTAACCCCAGTCTCATTTCAGTAGATCAGGAGGAACGCGGTTGCCCTGCCATCCTGAGGCAGCGCCTCCCGGTCCCACAGCCCGGCCCAGCCGATGGCTCCTTTCCTCCTTCCCAGCCGCGCCGTCATGACTCTGGGAGAGCACAGGGAGAGAGCCAGGCAGTGAGCCCCACGCTCAAGTTGCCCTGGCTATGGTGCGGGGGGGCGTGGAGGGCCTGCTGGAGACACCACTGCTGGTGCCAGTGGCTGGGCGTCCAGTACCTGTGCAGTGGGCGAGCTGCCAGTGATGTTTCTAGAGGGAGCAGGGAGCTGCATCAGCCCTGCCGACCCCCCATCGCATGGAGAGCTCACCTTGGCCCCTTTGGCAGCTGTGTCATGCCGACCCCCCAACATGTGAAAAGTGCACCTTGGTCCCCTTGGTGGCTGCGACCTGGTCCCTGCCCAAAAAGCCTCAGCTTACTCCAACCTCAAAGCCTGTTATGGGTTGTGGAGGAAGGTGGAGGGCCAGGCTAGGAACGGAAATGTGTGAGAGACTTTTCAGGGGCTAGTGGATTTTAAAAATGCATGGTGACGTCATGGAGGTGCATGTGGGAAAATAACAGTGGGTGTGGAGGGAAAACGGGACGCGGGGAGGACTGACCGGACTTGACAGCTGGGCGGTCAGATGCGATGGGGACTGAATTTTTAAAATGAGAAATAATGTATGAACGTTTGTGGAGTGATATTGAAGAAAACAAATCATTTTATGAATAAAAATAATGCTTCGTTCAGTGGCATATTTCCTGCCCAGGCTGTTTGCTGAAATTAAACATCCACTGTCACCGCAAGTCTTTAGAAACCTTTGTTCTCTTGGCTTTGTGAGCAGACGCCCCTGTGCTGCTGGGGCTGCTTCTCCCACGTCTGGAGACAGTGGGGAGGGTGCTGGGCACCGTGGTGAGAGCAGGACCCTGAAGCCAGAGGTCATTGTGGATCCCGGCTCCGCTGCATCCAAGATCCAAGTGGGATCTTGGGTTTCATCTGGATCTTCCCAGATGGGGTGTAAGGGCCTTCGGACATCACGAGCTGGGCACTGGCTGGTGTCTGATGGGGTGGAAGAGCCTGCAGTATCCTGAACCGGGTGCTGGTGGGTGTTTGGTGGGGTGGAGGAGACTGTGGGCGACGTGAGCCTGGCGCTGGCGGGTGTCTGGTGGGGTGGAGGAGACTGTGGGCAGCGTGAGCCTGGCGCTGGCGGGTGTCTGGTGGGGTGGAGGAGACTGTGGGCAGCGCGAGCCTGGTGCTGGCGGGTGTCTGGTGGGGTGGAGGAGACTGTGGGCAGCGCGAGCCTGGCACTGGCGGGTGTTTGGTGTGCCGTTGCTGTCATCATCCGCGTCAGAAAGCGGAGGCAGTGGTGGACTCTGAATTCTCCGGGAGCTGCCGGTGGGTGGTGTCTGTGAGGTTCTGGCACTGTGTCCATCCTGGAATTGCACCCCAGGAAAAAGGCCGTGGTACCTGGACGCCCTGGGAGCAAAGCTCTCCTAGTCACCCGCTGTAGACACATGGGCTGCTGCAGAGAGCGTGGGGGACCATCTGTCCAGCCACAGCCCGAGACCAGTCACCCATCGCAGGCCCCTCTGAGCCTGGCTCTGTAGGACCTGCCTGCTGCTGTGGGGCCTCTCCCGGCCTCCCCCGACTGCTCCCCACGTGGGAGGTCAGCACAAACCACACGCAGCCACCCCATGCAACTGGGGGAGGATAGGGTGGCAGCAGCCGGTGACTTTGGCCTGCCCTGTGCACTCCACCTTGGCAGGTGGGGCATCGCCTCGGCAGGGCTCCCATATCCAGGATGCTTCTGACAGAGGGCGAGGGCTGCAGCCGCAGCTTTTGCAAACCTGGAATGGGGGTGTCTTGGGAAGGAGAACCTGAAAGACTAAATCAACCCCAAGGAGCACAAATGAGGTTCCTCAAGGGTCAGGAAGGCCGGGCAGCTCCCCTCTCGGCCCCTGCCCCGGAGGAACAATTTACAGAGGTGCCAGGGAAGACCCCCAGTGGCTTGGGTGCAGCCTTGGCCTGGGGCATGGAGCCTGGCTTTGTGGTACTGCAGTGCACCCCGCAAAGGTCTCTGCGGGCACCCTGGGCCCTCACCTGCAGGAACCCCCTTCAGTATCCAGCCCAGTCCCTCAGTGGCCCACGGCCGATGAAGGGAGCCGCATCCCTCGGGGCTGAACATGTGTGAGGCTGCTGAACTCCGCTGGAAAGGGTCGTCTGCCAGGAGCGGTCCCCGCCCTGCTTCCTTTGCCTCCCAGGGCACGCCGCACACTCATTGTCTCCCCTTTGGGTCAAAACCGGCATTAAACTTTCTGTCGTTTTGATTCAAGTTTTAAAATTCTGAAATAATCCTCAGCCCATGCTGCTAATTCTAACTCCCGTATGCTTAAGTGTGAAATAATTACACGTTCCCTCCCGAACTCCCAAGTACCCATTGTGTGAGCCCCGCGCCTTCTGTGGGCTCTGTCGTGCGCCGTGCCTGGCGCTGCTGCATGGAAACGTATTATCTCCTAATCGTTAGAGGGCCCTGCATTATTCTGTGTAATTAACTTGACATTATTTTGCTCAGAAATTTAATTCATTCTGGATCTTAGTTTCAAATAAAGATTTGCATGATGCATAATTTAGAAAATAACAAAACCACAACACAAACCCACAGCTGCTCCCCACACCGCTTCCCAGGTCCTTTAGCGGAGAGCGGGGTGGCTTTGTCTTCGGGGGTGACACATGTGTGTGTCTGTGCTTTTGCAGTGTGTGACATTCCTCTGCATGACATTTGTGACTACAACGTCTCCAGGGACCGATGCAAGGAGCTCGGGTGCTGCTTCTACAAAGGCGTCTGCTACGAGAAAGCAGTTCCCAGTGAGTAGCCGTCCCGGCCACCCCGTGGCGGAAGCCGAGGGAGCTGGTGACGGTGCTGACCGCCGCCCTGCCTGTCTCCCTTCCCCGGGGTCTCTGTTTGCTGGAAACACCTTTGTATTGTTCTCTGGCCACACTCTTCTGCTCCGTCTTAGTGGGGGCAGTAGACTCTGAGTGGGGTCTGAGCTGGAGGGCCTGTGAATGTGAAGTAAGCCACCAGAGGAGTTCCATTCCCAGATGGGCTGGGCAGGGCATGGACGGGGACGGATGGAGACCCCCTTCGTGGAGGAATTTGGCCATTCTGGGTGGTTGCAGAGGCTGGATTTGAGGAAACAGTGCTGCAGAAACATGTGGTGGTGGCAGGGCCCGAGCCAGTGGCGAGGTGTGGGGTGAGCCCATCAGGGTGGAGTGGACCTTGTCCACCACGGGCTCTGTGAGGACAGCAGAGACGCTTGGCCCTGACTGGGGACTCCGTGGGTGGCTTCAACGTTGGACTAGAAGCCAGACCACACATGAAGATCTGCTGGTAGCCCCTCAAGCCCCTCAAGCAGCACAGGGGTGAAGTGAGGACAACAGACACCCAGTGTGTGGGGTGTGGGGGCTGGAGGCGCTGCCACTCCCCATCCCCATGAAGGCTTCCGGAGGGAGGCGCGCCCTTCAGAGGACCGTGGCTAGTTGTAAAATATGTTCGAAGGGAGGTGGGAGGAAGTTAAGAAACCAGGATGGTGTGCACGTGAAGGGCATTGGGCCCCACCTCCTCGGCATATTCTCACCTGTAAGCACACTGGCCTTCTGCGCTGCTGAGGTCTTCTCATTTCCAAACTCTCATCAAGGCCCACGGGAAGCTTCATGTGTTTCCTTCCTTGTCCTGTGGAGGCCCCTTTTGGAAATGAGGGTAAAGGGGCTCTTAGTGCTGCGTGGGGAGGGGCGGACAGCCGCATAGAGGGGATCGGCCTGCACAGCGCGCCCTTGGGAGGGAACAGTGCAGCCCTTGACGATGGAGATGCTGGATGTGGCCGATGATCTCTCACGGCTTTAGGCTTCCTTGGAGATGAGTTCCAAACCCTCCCTGTCCTAGGCCACTCTTTTCTCCACCCCCAGCACCCCAAAGTGAGTAAAGGCCCCTGGCTTTGTGCAGCTCAGGGCCATTTCTTCCTCCTTTTACTTCTTTCTCCTGCATTTCCCGCTAGACTGAGCCCTCAGAGACCAGGCACCAGGTCCTCTTCATTCCCTGTACCTAGTAGGGCTTAGAAAGTCAGGAAACGTTAGTGACTGATGGGAATGAGTGACTGATGGAAATTTCTGAGTAGTGCTGATGGAACCAAGCGTGAGCTCGGCTGCTCACCGCTTGCAAAACCCATAACAAATGAAGGGAGAGTGACTTTATTTCCAAAGCTAGCAGTGGGGAAGTGGCTGACTTGCACTTCCAACTTTAGGCTGGGGAGAGGGGCTTAAAAAGAGGAACTTAGAATGGGAGGCATGTGGGAGGGGTGCTACTCAAGATCCGAGGGTCTCGTTCCGGTGGCTGTCTCAAGCCGTGGCCCACCTGCAGCGTGGGTTGGCGTCATCTTGATGGCTGGTTGTAGACTCACAACCTTCAGGGGATCTCTGGCATTTTGCAGCCGGGTCTCTGTGCTTGGTCTATCTCAAGATGAGCCCCTAGAACTTGTAAGTAAGCCCATAATTAAATACCAGCACACAGTTAGATAAATGTGCATGGGGCTAGGGGGTGCGTGGTGAGAAAGGGATACCGTGGTGTTGAAAAGAAAGTACATTTCAAGGTTATATTTTAAGACTAAGGAGAACAAAAGTTTTCTGCAGTAAGCTTTCTGCATCGTGAGACTAGGGGAACAAGAGAAAAAGGAAAAAAGTTTTAAAATTCATTTTCAGGCTAGACCGTTTGATTACATGGGGACTGCCCAGTCCCACAGACATAAAGCTTTAAGCCAGCTCTTCTGAGATGAAAGCGATATTCTGGGCACAAAATCAGTCAAGAAAGAAAGTGCTGACGGGATTCTGGCTTGCTCCAGGGAGGATGTCTGTCCTGCTTCGTGGTGAAGATTTGGCACCTCATCAAAACAAGATGAATTTTGGCTCCTCAGAGGCAAACGAGAGGTCACAATGGATACCACTGATAGTTGGGAAGGTTTTCTGACGACGACGGCTCCTGCAGACCCTGGCTTTAGAGACTCAGGACCAGACCCCTTGCTGTCCCAGCCTCCACTTCCAGGAGCCTCTGGGATTCCTGGGATCCCACGCCTTCCTCTGACTCCAGTTAAATCAGTTGGAAATTGCTTCATTTATTATTTTTACTAAGATACTATACCATAAAATTCACCTTTTAAAGTATACAATTCAGTGGCTTTTAGCATACTCACAGTGGTGCGGTCATCACCATTAACTCCAGAACATTTGCACCACATCAGAAAGAAACCTCATGCCCATCAGCAGTCACATCCCATCCTTCCCTCTCTCTGGCCCCTGGCAGCTACTCATCTCTCTACGGACTTCCGTATTACGGACATTTCGTATAAATGGAACCACGTGACTTGTGGTTCTTTCACTTACATAGTTCTCAAGGTTCGTTCATGTTGTAGCAGCTATCAGTACTTCATTTCTCTTTATCGTTGAGTAATTGTCCACTGTATGGATGTGCCACATTTTGTTGACCCATGTATCAGTTTATAGACATTTGGATTGTTTCCACTTTTTGGCTATTCTAAATGATGCTGCTCTGAACATTTGTATATAGGTTTTTGTGCAAACATGATTTTTATTTTCTTGGGTATAGTTCTAGGAGTGGAATTGCTGGATCATATATTAACTCTATGCTTAATTTTTTAAGGAACTCCCCAACTGTTTTGCAAGGTGGCTAGACCATTTTCCAGGCCGATCAGCAGCATATGAGAGTTCCAGTTTCTCCACATTCTCACCAACACTTTTTGTCCTTTTGTTTATAGGCATTGTAATAGATGTGAAGTTGTATCTCATTGTGGTTTTGATTCGTATTATTCTAATAAATAATGATGTTCACCATCATTGCATTTTTTTTTGGGCTATTTGGATATCTTCTCTGGAAGAAAAGTCTATTCAAGTCCTTTGTCCGGTTTTAAATTGGGTTGTCTTTTTATTATGGAGTTGTATGAGCTCTTTATGTATTCTGGATATTAAACTCTTATTAGAAATATGACTTGCAAATACTTTCTATTATTCTCTTATGTCTTTTATTGTTATTGAGTTTCTGTCCATTTTCACCATTTTTCCTTTTGTTGTTTGTGCTTTGGTGTCACATCTAAGAAACCATTGCCTAATCCAAGGCTGCAAAGATTTATACCTGTAATATCTTCTAGGAGTTTTATACTTATAACTCTTACATTTTGGTCTTTCGATCCTTTTTGAGTTAACTTTTGTATCTGGTGCAAAGAAGGTTTCCAACTTCATTATTTTGCATATGGATATTCAGTTGTCCCAGCATCATTTGTTGAGAAGATTCTTTTTTTTCCCCATTAAATTGACACCATTGTTGAGAATCAGTTGCCCATAAAAGTGAGTTTACTTCTAGATTCTCAATTCTATTCTGTTCATCTATATGTCTATCCTTAGCCAGTACCAGTTTTGATTACTGTAGCTTTGCAGTAAATTTTGAAATCAGAATTCGTGAGTGCTTCAACTTTGTTCTTCTTTTTCAAGATTATTTTGGCGATTATGGGTCCCTCGTATTTCCATACCAAATTTAGCTCGTCTGTTTCTGCAGAAAAGAGGTCCTTTGGCAGTTCGATTGGGGTTGTGTTGAATCTGTATATAATTTGGGAAGTATTACCATCTGAACACGATATTAAGTGTTCTGGTCAATGAACAGGAGTAGTCTTTCTATTTATTTCGGTCTTTAATTTTTTTCAATATTTTATAGTTTTCAGGGTACTGATCTTGAGCTTCTTTAATTAAATTTATTCCAAAGTATTTTATTCTATTTAATGTTATTATAAATGGAATTTTTTTCTTCATTTTCAGATTGTCTATTGCCAGCATATAGAAATGCAATTGATTTTTGTATGCTGATTTTGTATATGGCAACCTTGTTGAACTTGCTTATTCTATTAGTTTTCTAGTTGATTTTTTTGCATACAAGATCATGGCATCTGAAAATATAGTTTTACTTCTTTTTTCCTAATCTGAATGCCTTTTAGTTCATTTTCTTGCCTAATTTCTGACTAAAACCTCCAGTACAATGATCAATAGAATTAGGAATGGCAGAAGCTTTGTCTTTTTCCTGATCTTAAGGAGAAACTTTCAATGTTTCACCATTAAATACAGTGGTGACTGTGGGTTTTACTAGATGCCATGTATCTATTAATAGTAAATGCAAGAAACAACTTGGAAACACACAAGCTGAGAAAGCTTCCTCTTCTTCCTGCTTTGTTGAGTGTTTTTATCATGAAAAGGTGTTGGATTTTTTTTTCAAATTCTTTTTCTGCATCTATTGAGCACCTTAATGGTGACTTTTATTACTTCATGTGAATTTGACTTACTGTCTACTCTTCTTTCATTTCATCCTAAAGGACTCCCTTTGGTATTTCTTATAAAGAAGTTTTGCCAGTGATGAATATCCTGACTTTGTTAATCTGGAAGGTCTTAATTTACCCTTCATTTTTGAAGCATAGAGTTGCTGTATATAAAATTGCTGGTTGATAAGCTTCCTGACAGCCCTTTGAATGTTTTTTTCTCATTGCCTTCTGGCCTGCATGGTTTCTGATGAGAAACTGCTGTAAATATTAAGGCTCCTTTGTACATAATGTGTCACTTCTCTCATGCTGTTTTCAAGATTCTTTGTCTTTTGCAGTTTGCCGGGTGTCTGGGTATGGATCTCTCTGAGTTTATCCTACTCAGAGTTCACTGAGTTTCTTGGATGTGTAGATTAATGTTAACCAAACTCAAGAAGTTTTTACCATTATTTCTTCAAATGTTCTTTCTGTTCTTTTGTCTTTCTTCTCTCCCTCTGGACTTTCATTACGTGTATTTGGTAGACTTTATGGTATCCCACAGACCTCTAAGGCTGTATTAATTTTTCTTGGTTATATTTTCTTTCTGTTACTTAAACTGGATAATCTCATTGACCTATCTTCAAGTTTACCAATTCTTTTGCCTGCTCAAATCTGCTGTTGAGCATCTCCAGTGAATTTTCATTTCTATTATTGTACTCTCAACTCTATAATTTCTTTTGGCCTTTTCTTAATAATGTCTATATTTCTATTGATATTTTCTATTTGATGAATGCATTAGTCATTTTTACACTGCTATAAAGAACTACCTAAGACTGGGTAATTTATAAAGGAAAGAGGTTTAATTGACTCACAGTTCTGCATGGCTGGGGAGGCCTCAGGAAACTTACAATCATGTCAGAAGGCAAAGGGGAAGCAAGACATGTCTTACATGGCAGCATGGTTGTGGGGAGGTAACTGCCAAACACTTTTCAACCTTCAGATCTCGTGAGAACTCACTCACTATCATGAGACTATCATGGAGTAATCTGGCCCCGTGAGCCAACCACCTCTGACCAGGTCCCTCCCTTGACATGTGAGGATTACAATTCCAGATGAGATTTGAGTGGGTCACAGAGCCAAATCATATCAATGAAGTATTATTCTTATACTTGTATTTAGCTCTTTAGACATGATTTCTTCTAGTTCTTTGAATATGCTTAAAATATTTGATTTACAGTCTTTGTCAAGTAAGTCCAACGTCTGTGCTTCCTCAGTGATGATTTCTATTAATGGCATTTTTAATGTGTCTGGCCATACTTTCTCATTTCTTTGTATGTTTAACATTTTCTTGAAAATAGGACATTTTAGGTCAGATAATATAGCACCTCTGAGAATCGGGTTCTTTCACCTCCCCAGGTTTTATTGTTGCTGCTGTTTGTTGTTGTGGTTGTTTGATGACTTTCCTGAACTAAATCAGTAAAGTCTTTATTCTTTAAGGTGTGTGACCTCTAAAAACTCTTCTTGAGTAGCTACTAGTTAGCTAATGACCAGACAAAAATTTTCTTAGATGCCTGGAAACACAAGCCTCTCCGACTTTGCAGAGGAGTTCTGTGTGCATGCTGAGGCACACCTTCAACAAACTCAGAATATTTCTAGCTCTGCCTTAGCCTTCACTTCCTGCTTATGCAGATCCTTAAGTCAGCCAGAGGTGAGGTCCCAGGGCCACCATAGGTCTTTCCTTGCAAAGCCCACAGCACTGGACATGTCCATGACCCTCTAGATTCCCAGGAATGTGTCAGAGCATTTCAAAGCTTTCTATGCACATCTCATTTCCCAGATTTTCATGTTAAGCTTGTTGGTTAGCCTCTTGTTTTCCCCCAACTGCTACCCACCACTTTAGCCAGTAAAACAATGTTCAATTGCTTCTGATTATTTATAACAAATGCCTGGGGAAAAAGCTGTTCTCACCGATTGAGCTCAGATCAAATAAAGATGATATTCCAAGGAAGCACCAGACAGATCAAATCATGACAACTCTCTGGCAATGGGGCTTTGAAGGAACTCCCACCGTGTTCTGCCCCCTGAAGGAACTCCCACCCTGTTCTGCCCCCTGAAGGAACTCCCACCCTGTTCTGCCCCCTGAAGGAACTCCCACCCTGTTCTGCCTCCTGAAGGAACTCCCACCCTGTTCTGCCCCCTGCAGTGGCTGCCAGGCTGCTGGATTTACCATGATTACAGGCTGCTGATTTTCAAGCTACCATGGAGCTGGAGGGTGGGCAGGAGAGATGGGAACAAGGCTAGATGAAAAGCCCAAGCTTGCTCTTTTACTGAGATTCAGCTGTTTGCCTCAAATAAACAGATTTCCACAAGCTTTTGGTTAATTTCCAGACTTCTGAAAAACTTTCATCTGATGATTTTTACCAGTGTTCTCATTGTTTTTATGGGGGGAAGAAATTGGCGGGGGGCGGGGATCCTTGCTTTGCCATTTTTGCTGATATCACCTTGAAAGTTAATTATGGGCTTTACTGAAGCCCTAGTCCAGTTGTACATAACCAGTTAATGAGAGTTACAACAACAGGTAATGCCTTTTCCTGAAGGAGTCCGTTATCCTTCACCTGACTCACCTGTCTCATTGTAAAACCCATGCCCTTTAGCCAGAATCTTACTTGAGAGATCCTTTTGGGTTCCAGGCCTTCTGGTGTGGAACAGCCTCTCATACAGCTTCATTCCAGCAGCTCGTCCTCTGGGGCATGTGGCAGTACTCCTGAAGCCAAGCTCATGGCAGTGGGTGCTGACTTGGCTGTGATTTGCTGCACTGGCACTTGTCATCATTTTGTTTTTGTTTTGTGAAATTGGGGCTTGCTGCTCACATTGCATATGCAGAGAGCAGCAGATGCTCACAGTCGCACTCAGTTCATTTCCATCATAGAGTTGGACTTCTTACAGAACTCCAGATTCCAAGGCACTTATACCACTTAGTTTTTCTGAGCAGTTTACCATTTAAGTCTCCTAAAAGTGGCAAACATTAGCATCCAAAAGGTATTTAAGTTTATTCTTTCAGTCTTCTCCATATAATAATTAATGATCCCAATTTCCTCACATCCCAATGAAGCAGAGATCCAACCGTGTAAAGTGGTGTAAATGCATCACTCCAGGAAGATCACAGCTAGGAAGGGAACGCACGTCCAAGCTGCTACTGCTGCTGCCTTTGCCATCTCTCCCATCCTCTGAGCACCTTTTCATCAGTACCGTGCAGGTGCTGGCCTGTTTGTAAATGTTGGCATGTATGTCGCACATGGCTTAAGTTAGAACAGTCGCCGCATGCCTGTCATCCATTTTTAAAGTGAGTATTAATCCCTATAGCAGACTCATGACTGGTGTTACAAGGAACCCAGAAGAGAACACAGGCCCTCAAGAATGTTTTTGACTTGGAGAGGCTCACTGTTTTGCAAGGGAGTATATCATTTTTGCATGGAAGCAGCCATTAAGTTCTTTCCATCATTCTAACTTTAATAACTGTGTTGTGTGGCTGTGCTTTTTTTGACTCTTGACTTCTTTCGGGCCTGTAGGAAGAGCCTGGGCAGTGGGCCCTGCCTTGGGGCTCTCACTGTGCCCTCACATTACTTTTCATTTCTTTGACATCTTTCTCATTCAAAATGACGAATGAACCTTTGTACTGTGCAAGTTGTAGTATTCAGTGACAGGGTATTATGAGCTCTTTGTGCACATAATTCCATGTTATGAAAACCTTTCACCAACTTCTTAAATTGGCTGGTTTGAAGTGCACATTGTGTTATGGCATAATCTGTATTATTAAGAATATGAATTGGGGAATTAGCATTAGATCTTTCAGAAAGAATTGGGAATTCAAAGAGAAAGACTTGCCTTCATTCTTCAGTCTTGATTTAGGGTATGTTATTTAACATGTCATTTCTTCTAAGTATCTGACTTCAGTTTCTTCATGGGACTTGCTGAGATGATTTCAAAACTTTTGTTTAACTATATTTTGGGAACATTTACCAAGACGTTTCTTAAAGACAATAATCCTTTCTTCAATTGCTGCTGTTTCTGAAAGATAAACCAGACTTTGTGGTTCATGATAAGCCAAAGACATGGTCTGTAATAAATAGTGTTGCTAGACAGACACTGTACAGAGCACATCATTGAGGTTGAGTTTCCATCTTTAGGAGCTTGGCATCAATGACGAAGAACGTGAGCACATATGAAGATATGGGAGATATACTGACAGTGGAATACTAAAACACTGATTACATATGTGTGTCTCTTCAACAGGACTTCACTCATATAATTTTGAATTTATTCCATGAGCTAAGACACAAAGTCATACTAAGGAATAAAACATTTCCTGGAGTTCAGGAATTTCAGGGTTACCTTCTTGCCTCATGAACGCTCTTAATTCACCCTTTCACTTTATTTGTGCATTTCGATTCAATCAATTCTGTTTGTTGAACAGCATTTAAGTGCAGATTCTCTGGGCAATCTCTAGGCTACCTCTCAGATCCATCCTCTATTGCTGTGTGACAAATTACCCCAAAACTTTGTGGCTTAAAGCAACTTAGAGGTTTTGCTGGATGGTTGGGTTTGAGTGTCTCGTGAGATTGTGGTCAAGATGCCCAAGTGAGGCTGCAGTCACCTGAAGTCTTGCTGTCTCAGATGACTCACTTTGCTGGAAGTTGGTACCAGATGTTACAGGAAGATGACTCACTTTGCTGGGAAGTTGGTACCAGATGTTACAGGAAGATGACTTACTTTGCTGGGAAGTTGGTACCAGATGTTACAGGAAGATGACTCACTTTGCTGGAAGTTGGTACCAGATGTTACAGGAAGATGACTCACTTTGCTGAGAAGTTGATACCAGATGTTGTAGGAGGATGACTCACTTTGCTGGAAGTTGATACCAGATGTTACAGGAAGATGACTCACTTTGCTGGAAGTTGATACCAGATGTTACAGGAAGATGACTCACTTTGCTGGGAAGTTGGTACCAGATGTTACAGGAAGATGACTCACTTTGCTGGGAGGTTGGTACCAGATGTTACAGGAAGATGACTTACTTTGCTGGGAAGTTGATACCAGATGTTACAGGAAGATGACTCACTTTGCTGGGAGGTTGATACCAGATGTTACAGGAAGATGACTCACTTTGCTGGGAGGTTGATACCATATGTTACAGGAAGATGACTCACTTTGCTGGAAGTTGGTACCAGATGTTACAGGAAGATGACTCACTTTGCTGGGAAGTTGATACCAGATGTTACAGGAAGATGACTCACTTTGCTGGAAGTTGGTACCAGATGTTGTAGGAGGATGACTCACTTTGCTGGAAGTTGGTACCAGATGTTGTAGGAGGCCTCTTCTCCTCACCATGAGGGCTGCAGTCTTTCCCAGAGCAGTGGCCCAAGAGAGATCAGGGCAGAAGCGCAATGTCTTCACCTGGCCTCAGGGGTTAGACTCTGGCATCTCCTTTGGCTCCAGGGATCAGCACTGTTCAGTGTGGGAACATCTATCTAGGGTATAAATACCAGGAGATGAGAATCCGGAGGCCATCCTGGAAGCTGGTTATGGTAGCCCCAGATATTTGGAGGTGAGTTTGCCCCACCGTTTCCCCTCCTCAGGTAAGCAAGTTTCCACAGGACAGTCCTCATTTAAAGAAATAAGCCAGTTGATTGGGAGAACCTTCGACACGCGGTTTCCCAGTGTGCTCCTCGGTACGTGCACATACCTGTTATCTGACAGCTTGCAACCCCAAGCCTCACTCCCTTCCTCCAGCCTCTCCGTGAGAAATTCTCATCGAGCGCCCATTGTGTACTTCACCGTTCCTTACCGAGGTCACCTTGGTATGGGGAAAATCGAAGATCTGGGTTACCCTCACAAGCTGGCTTCAACCCCCTCTCAGTTTTCTGACTTCAGTCCCCATGGAAAGAATCCTGGGCACCTCACCCATTGCTGGTGGCCCTGCGATGAGTCCAGGGAGTATGGATCCCATCGGAAGTTGGCTCGTGTGCCCAGGAGGCCGCTTTTTCTGCACCTGTGGCCTCGCTTCTGGGGTGGGTTGAATTGGGTACACCCAATGCATGTGTTGAAGTTCAGATCCCTGGTACCTGTGAATGTGACCTGATTTAGAAAAAGGGTCTTTGCAGGTGTAATTAGGTAAGATGAGATCACAATGGAGTAGAGTGAGCCCTCTATCCAAAATGACTGGTGTCCTTGTAAAGAGAAGAGACACAGAGACAGAGGAACACAGAGGAAAGACAGCCATGTGACAATAGGGACAGAGACTGCTGTGATGCTAGGAAGAGGCCAGGGAGGACCCTTCCCAGGAGCCTTTGAAAAGAACACGGCCCAGCAGACACTTTGTTCTTGGACTTCTGGCCTCCAGAACCGTGAGATGATCCATTTCTATTGTGTTAAGTCCCCCATTGCATGGTACTTTCTTACAGCATCCTTGGCAAACTCACACACCATCCAGAAAAATTACATCTGATGGTGTTGTTACTGCTTCACAACTCTTGGGAGCGGTTTAGCAGGAGGGGGAGGTGCGGGAATTGAGGGAAATCATGTCACCTGCACTAGACATTTGCAAGTCAGCCAGTTTCTTTGAGAGAGTAAGAAAGCAATTAGAGAAAAGACTAATATTGATAATAATAACAACAATAAGAATTACTGTGTATATGTGATTAGTCAAGCACTTAAGAACTTTACTTGCATTCATTAAAAAATTCCTCACATCAACCCGATGGAAGGAATGCAGAAGAACAAATAGTAGATGAGGATATTATTTGACCAAGGACTCTGAGAGGAGTGATGCTTATGTACAAATATTAGGACTTGAGGGGGCCAAGTCCTGAACCAATGAGCCAACGGAGATCCAGACATCAGCCCTCAGTGCTGGGCAGTGCTGCGCCCTGCAAGCCTCTTGCACAGACAGGGCCCTGCCTGCTGAGCAGTGGGCAGTCCCCCAGAAAGAGGCTCAGGAGGGGGCTGAGCAGTTCTTCCTCCCAGTTACCCCTGCCTTGGAGAGGCTGGGAGTATACTCACGCAGGGAAACCCAGAGTGGTGGGGCTGTCTCTCACGGCCACCTGGGGAGGCTTGACTTTTGCTGAGGGTGGGTTGGAGAAGGCACAGGAAACTTGGGGATTGCAGGAGACTCTTTTTTTTTTTTGAGATGGAGTCTTGCTCTGTCCCCCAGGCTGGAGTGCAGTGGCGCGATCTCGGCTCACTGAAAGCTCTGCCTCCCAGATTCACGCCATTCTTCTGCCTCAGCCTCCGAAGTATCTGGGACTACAGGTGCCCACCACCGCGCCTGGCTAGTTTTTGTATTTTTAGTAGAGATGGGGTTTCATGGTGTTAGCCAGGATGGTCTCGATCTCCTGACCTTGTGATCTGCCCATCTCGGCCTCTCAAAGTGCTGGGATTACAGTGCTGGGATTACAATGAGCCGCCACGCCCAGCCTAACAGGAGCCTCTTTTAATACAAAGAAGCCCAGTCAAGACCAGTGGGATTTGTCTATGATCCAATAAGTGTTTTCTTTGTATTCAGTTTAGGGGAGGAATTGACTTGGGCATTGAGGAGCCATTTCCAGGGAGCACAGCAGGAACAGAGGGGCTGGCGCCATCTATCTCTCAATGCACCCCCGGGGGTCAGGAGCCAGCGCCATCTCTCCACTCACCCGCAGGGGTCAGGAGCCAGTGCCATCTGTCCATGCCCCTCCGGGGGTCAGGAGCCAGCGCCATCTCTCCACACCCTCCCGGGGGTCAGGGCGGTCACAAGGTGTCTTCTGGGTGGCACTGACCACCACCTGGAGCTGCCTTTCACAGGGAGCCCTCATCTGCCTGCAGCGGCCTTTGGAGATGTCCACAGAGCTGTCTCCAGGAGACGCTGGGGAGGGTGGGCAAGGAGGGCTGACCATGGGCAGCAGTGCCGGGAGGGCACGCACCTCACTCTGGGAGGGTTGCCTTTTCTTCTTCTTCTTCCTTTTCTATTTACCTGGATCGAAATGACTTCGAATCCCACCATTTTTCAGTTTACGTCCACGTGTTCTCCGCCTTGATTGTGATCGTCGCTGGGGCCTTCGTCATCACCATCATCTACAGGTTGGTCCCTTTGTTCTTCATCAGGAGGGTGGGGAGGAGGGGACTCACCTCTCCTGGCTGCAGCCTCCCGCCCGACTGGGCTCCTTTGGGCTTGGTGCTGCTGGGGTAACTGAGAATAGCTCTCTGTGAGCCTGGGAACGGGAACTGGCCAGGCAGGGAGGGCCCCACTGATCTTCTCCAGAGTGCTTCTTGATGACAATCCTAACCCACATTTAGTGAGCACCTAAGACTCTAAGCGCTTTGCTCAGCCTATTCAGCCCTCGCAGCCACTGACGATGTAAGTGCTCTTCCTGTCCCCAGATTGGGGTGATTGACGCAGTATTGAGGGGGTCCCAAGGCTGATGGATGGGGCAGTGCGGCTCTAACTCAGACTCCCAGTTGTCTCAGAGCCCCTGAAGCCAAGGCTGCCTGCACCTCTTGGCCTGTGGCCTTCATCCTCATTGCAGGGTGTCAGGGTTTGGAGACGTCTCAGAGATGAATCTACTCCCTCTCATTTTAATGGTGAGGAAATGCAGACCTTGGGGGCCAAGGCAGCAGGTGGCTGTCCCCAGGGCAGGGCTGGAATCCAGCATCTCACGCCCCGGCCAGTCACCTTTGCCATGAGCCCACTCTGTGACGTGCGTACAAGCCCCTGAGATTATTCCAGTCTCTTTGTCCGGGAATGAGTAAAGCCACTTTCCTACTGTGAGTGGTGCTATATGCTGTCTTTTGTGTGTTAATCATGAGGATGAACCGGCAGTAGCCTGCAGTGCAACACACACCTTCCACCGCCTGGAGCTGTTTTTGGGAGTTTAGCTGCCTCATACGATCATCTGTTTGGAGCCTGCACAAGAAACTAAAATGAGGCTGGATGTGGTGGCTCATGCTTGTAATCTCCCAGCACTTTGGGAGGCTGAGGTGCGAGGATCACTTGAGCCCAGGAGGTGGAGGCTGCAGTGAGTCGTGTTTGTGCCATTGCACTCCAGCCTGGATGACAGAGCAAAACTGTCTCAAACAAATAAATAAATAAAAAATAAAAATAAAGAGAGAGAGAGAGAGAGAAAGAAATGAAAATGAGAACTGTTACATCAAAGCATTTACCTTAAAAAATAAGTATGCATGATCAGGAACCTATGTTTTCAGAGGGATGTCCTGGCAGGCAGGAGGGGGGACCTGGAGAGTTTTCCATCTGTAACTTCCCTGACTGTGATAAAACCCTCTTCCCATTAGAGTCGTTCAGGAGAGCAGGAGACAAAGGGCCATCCCTACGGATGTCGCGCTGCCACACAAGTCCAGCAAAAAGGCGAAGGTGGCCTCCTCCAGCAGCAAATTAGGGCTGAAGGCTCCGAGTCCTGGGCCTCCAAGTGCTCGGCCCTCAATTAAGAGTGATGTGGACAAGGATGATGGTGAGAAGCTTCTGGAATGATCCTTAGCCTAAGGTTGAGGGCGTGGTTCTGTTCCCTCGGGAGACCTTCCCTGGAAAGGGGCTCGGCATCTACACAGGCCCTTCAACCTCAGCGATCAGTGTTGCAATTTGTTCAAAATTCGAATGTACCCAACACTGGAGGTTCAGGTTTGCAGATTTCCCTCTGTGAGTGTTGTCCTCCCCCTTCCCGTCCCCTGCTGCCTCTCTGTCATTTCACCCTCTGGCGGGGCCCTCAGTGTTAGTGCGGGAGGCTCCCAGGGAGGGGGCGAGAGTCCCGAAGAACCTGTGCATTTGATCAGGTGACTTCCTGCAGGGAGGCTGCCAGGTTGCTGTGGGTACTCTCTGTGGCGCCCTGGCCGCATGGTGGTCATGGTTGTGAGGGGAGGCTGCAGGGCTGCCGTGGGTACTCTCTGTGGCACTCTGGCCGCATGGTGGTTGTGGTTGTGAGGGGAGGCTGCAGGGCTGCCGTGGGTACTCTGTGCACCCTGGCCGCGTGGTGGTCATGGTTGTGAGGGGAGGCTGCAGGGCTGCCGTGGGTACTCTCTGTGGCACCCTGGCCGCGTGGTGGTCATGGTCGGAAAGGTGGATGATCACTCTATGCCTGCCTCGGTTTCCAGGAAGGAAAGTTGCTCGTATGTTGGTTTACCTGCTTTGAGGGCCCTGGGAGGTTGCTGGTTGCTTTTCCTAGATCAGCACCCCGCCAGATTAGAGAAAGAAACATCTCAAATGGTAATCCTTATCTTCAGAGATGTTTGCACAGGAATACGAATGGCCTGGACTTATCCATTGTTACCAAGTAGACTTGGCTTTACAGGGACCATCAGGAAAAGCAGGAGGCAGGATAAGAGGGCGACCCACGCTTGATTTCAGATCTGGAATGCCTGGCCCCTAACCGAGGCTGCGTCTGTGCGAATGAGGCTTTCCTGCAGGACAGATGTTTGCCTGGTTAAGGGAGCCTCCTGTGTGCGAGATGATGTGGGAGGAAGAGTGTTTTACTGTCTTAAAAAGATGCTTCTTCCCTGGAATGCACGGAGAAACATGGGGCAGCATATGGCCATCCCCAAAACTGGCTTTTGAGTCAATCATTGCCAATTGGACACCTTGTAGATGGGTTCAAAGACCCTGATGAAATCTTTTTGGGACTGCTGAATATTCCATTTGAAAAAACAATTATTCTTTTCTAAAAATCTAGTAACAGTGACAATAGCAGAAACCGAAGAAACTGAGGACTGACTGAAACGCATGAAGAAGTGGAGATTGGCAGAATTATCCAAATGAAATGGTACAGCAGGTCCACTGTTAACAGTGTGATGGAATGACCACCCAATGAGAAAAAAATAAAGGTATTTTGAAAATTGCTTCTCGTCTGATGTTGCTTATCCATTGCTATATTTTTATCTTAGGAGAGAGAAAGCCTGTGGGGTAGGAGAGTGGGAGCCTGAACTTTCAGTTTTTGATGGCACTGCTTGTCACTAATATTAACACCATGGGGGCTCACAGCACGGGCTCAAGGTGGTGTTGTCGCCTGGTGGTCATGGTTGTGTGGGGAGGCTGCAGGGCTGCCATGGGTACTTCCCAGAAGGCAGGCTGCACTTTCACCAAGAGTGGGCTGCCACACGGACACAGGCGGTTCAAGACTCTGGCATTTGGCTTTGCTAGGACTTGGTCATGCCGCAAGGGAGGAGCAGCGTTTGGATCTGGATCTGAGAGGCCCCAAAGCGTAGGCCGTAGCTTCCTGAGAGCCCCTCATGCAAGGCAGTGCGCTCAGTCCCAGAGTGGCCGACGGACGCTCACAGGCACCCCAGGCTGGCCCAGGGCAGCCCACGGATCTTGGAGGCTGCATTTTCTCACTTTGAAAATGTGCATTCTACACAGCAACTGTGGCCCTTATGTCCACGCATTGCAGCTTTGAAAAAGGATAATAAACAGTCCAGATAGACCAGACACATCCTGCTCCAAGGAGTATATAGATGAGAAATCAGTTTGCATGAGCCTCTGGAAGCCCCTTGTCCGCTTTCTGCCTGGTCAACCTTGTCAGCTGCTGATGGGCTTGGCCCAGGGTCTGCACTGCTCTAGGGCTTCCTGCGGGGGGAAGTTATGGGCCTGCTGTTAGCCCCTTTCTTCTCACGGGCACCTCACTGGCTTTAGGCCAATCGGGCTCTTGTATTGGTGTAGATCAGGTGTCCGCACACTTTTTGTAAAGGGCCAGAGAGCCGGTATTTCGTAGAGTGCACCTGTGTACTCTCTGTGCACCCTGGCCGCATGGTGGTCATGATAGAGCTGTGCAGATGGGGCTCGGTGGCCCTACCTGGCAGATGTTTCCAGCGTGGCCCAGACCATCCCTTGCAGAGATGAGGCAGAATGGATGCCTCCACAAAATAACACTTAAAGCCCCAGGTTTGTTGAAGGCATGCCTACTTCAGAGCTTTCGTCCTTAGGAGGAAGTGGCGCATGGAGCGGCCTCCCAGCAGCCACGCTTCCTGGCCTCCCAGCAGCCACGCTTCCTGGACAGTTGGGTCTTTGCTGCCTGTGGCTCCCCTGATGACTCCTCAGTCACTGGAGAGCAAGTTACTGGGTGGAACACATCCACCTTTGTGGGCCCTTTTGCTGAAGCCCTCAACCCTGCCCCCTTCCCTGAAAACAGTCATGATCCAGCCTGAAAAAAGTGCCAGGTTATTGGTGGACTGGATGCTCGTCAGAGACGTTAGGGGTCACCTGGGGTCTCTGGTTTGGGAAGCCGCTGTGACTCAGTAGGGTATGGGTGTGAGGTTTGGGCACTGGCCCTGCTGAGGGTGGTGGGATAGGGAATGAAGGAAGGGAAGCAGTTCAGTGTGCAGCTGGGAAAAGGATGGGGCCCTGGGGACTACTCCTGCCAGGGACCCCCAGGAGAAGGGCCAGACCTCCTAAGTACAAGTGAGGCTGGTGGGCACGTGGCCCCATGAGGGACAGCCAGCCGTGGCCTGGATGTGTGACGACCCTGCACAGGCCAGGGCCCCTGCCCTTGTGCAGTTGGTGCCCTGCTGAGTGAGGCGAGGGCCAGACAGAGCTGCCAAGGAAGTGCCTCGCAGGCAGTGGCTTCTCACAGAACTCCTGGCCGGCACCCATGGGCACAGCTAGTCATGGCCAAGCTCAGAGTCAGTTTCGGAGAGGACAACCCAAAGACACAAACAAACAAGACTAGTTTGTTGGTGTCACCAGATAGGCTACCATAGTCGTACAATATGTCCCTTGGTTAGAGGTGACTTTGCTGGTGTTAGCAGAAGTACTGTGAGCAGGGAAGGCAAATACACACCCGGGATATTGTCTATGGCTGTGAAGATTCAGTGTTGTCCCCTTTGTGATGGAAGGGCCCAATGTACTCAACCTGCCAACAGGTGGTATCCGGCTACCCTGAAAAATGATGCCACATTAGTCTCTGTTGTTGGGAAAGGTAGGCGGCTGACTGATCAGCCCTGAGAAAGGTCGGGCCATTGAGCCCACGCACAGCCTTTATCCCTGCTGCTGCAGCTGCTCTGTGTATGAGCCCTTCGAGCAAGCCTCAGGGTAGCCGAGGAAGGGCTAGTTGACATTCACGGGACAGCAGATTGTCCATATAATTGTTAAATGCCTCCCTGCAGTGGACATCTTGTGGTGGACATAGGTTCTGAGAGGTTCACACACGTGTTTCTCACCTTGACCCCTGATAGAGTTTGGATACTCGTCCTCACCCACATCTCATGTTGAAGTGTGATACCCAGTGTTGGAGGTATGGGACCTGCTGGGTGGTGAGTGGGTCACAGGGGCAGATCCCTCATGAGCAGCTTGAGCCATCCTCTTGGTGACAAGTGAGCTCTCTCTCTGAGCTCACGTGAAATCTGGTCGTTTGAAAGTGTGAGGCACCTCCCCCACACCCTCCCTCCTGCTTCTGCTTTCATCGTGTGATGCGCCTGCTCCCACTTCTCCTTCTGCCATGATTGGAAGCTTCCTGAGGCCTCACCAGAAGCTGAGCAGATGCTGGTACCATCCCTTTGCAGCCTGCAGAACCGTGCGCAAACTGAACCTCTTTTCCTTATAAGTTACCAGTCTCAGGAATTCTTTGTAGCAGTGCAAGAGCAGCCTAATACAACCCCCTTGACACTAATTTCCCAGTCTTATTCTCTTCAAGCCCATGGCCAGCTGGTCAACCCATGAGCCACTGCCCACAAGTTGATGTGAATCAGCACCCCAGGGCATGTCTTCTTCCATAGAAAGTGGGTGGTGGATCGTGCCACACAGTTTGCTCACTGGGAGGGTCTCCTTTTATCACTGGGTTTTGTGTGAGGCCACAGCACAGGATCTGCCTACTTGCCACAGGGCTGGTGTACTGTACAGGTCCACCCATGAACCTACGCTTTTAAGAACTGGTTTCTACTGGAGCCTAATAGCAAGCCAAGAACTGCTTTTGGAAAGGAGATTTGCCAACAGAAGAGGGGATAACCTCACTCAAATCTTCAGAGATTTGTGCAATGATTCTTCTATTAGAACTTGCCAGGTGGGTCCCTCCAGTTTCTCAGTATGATTCAGACTATTCTCGAGGTCTTAGGCCTGCAGGACAATGCAGAAGACTTGCCGTTGTCCTGAATAAGGTGGTTGTATAATTTATAATCCAAACCTGGACTTTTGAAAGTGAAAGGAAGTGCTATTGATAATTCTGCCAGAACAACAGGTGTACCTGGGCCTTGGCAACGAAGCAACTCATCAAAGGCATATTGCTGTTGCTGCTACATGAAGGCAGTTTCTCATTTTTCTTTATGGATGCACTGGAATAAAATATTTTTCAAGTTGACAGCTGCAAACTGGTTGTGTACCAGCTGATTTATTCTAGTAAAGGTAAATGTACAATTGCACCTGCCATTGTCATCAACACCTCACTAAATCTGCGTAATTTACTGTTACTCTCCAAGACCCATGTGGCTGTTGCACTTGCTAAACAGGTGAGTTAAATGAAAAGTGTGACAGGAATCATCACTACATTAGTCCATTTTCACACTGCTATAAAGAACTACCTGAGACTGGGTAATTTATGAAGAAAAGGGTTTAATTGACTCACAGTTCCACAGGCTTAATGGGATGCATGGCTGAGAGGCCTCAGGAAACTTACAGTCATGGAGGAAGGTGAAGGGGAAGCAGCAAAGACCTTCTTTGGTGGCAGGAGAGAGAGAGAGAGAGAGAGAGAGAGAGAGAAGTGCCACACACTTTTAAACCATCATCAGATCTCATGAGAACTCACTATCTCAAGAACAGCAAGGGGGAGGGGGATATCTGCCCCCATAATCCAGTCACCTCCCACCAGGGCCCTCCTCCAATATGACATGAGATTTGGGTGGGGACACAAATCCAAACCGTATCAATCACCCAGGCACCAGGTCTTTGGTAGAGGCACTAATATTTGAAATCTCCTTGGAATATGATACCATTTTTTCTTCTTAACAGCTTTATTGAGGTATTATTGGCATATAACAAAGTGCACATATCTAAAGTATACAATGTTGTAAGTTTGGCATATGAATACACCCATGAAATCATCACTACAATCAAATTGATGAACACATCCATCACTCAAAAGTTGAGTCAGGCTGCTTTGTGATTTCTCTCACCTGCCCTTCTTCACCCTTCCTATCGTGCCCAGTAACCGTGGATCTGCTCATTGACACCAGAGATTATTTTCATTTTCTATAATTGAATTGTAAAGTATGTGTTCTTTTTTGTCTGGTTTCTTTCACTTAGCAGAGGCATTTTGACATTCAGCCATGTTGATGTGTTCATCAATGGTGCATTGCTTTTTATTGCCGAGTAGTATTCCTTCATGCATATACCACATTTGGTTTTTCAGTCACTTGTTGATTGACATTTAGGTAATTTCCAGTTTTTGCTTATTACAGATAAGTCTTCCATGAATATTCACATACAAGTTTTGTGTGGACATATGCTTTCATTTGTTTTGGGTAAAGACCTAGGAGTGAAATGGCTGGGCCACGTGGTAGATGTATATTTATTTTATTTTATTTTATTTTAAGACAGAGTCTTGCTCTGTTACCAGGCTGGAGTACAGTGGTGTAATCTCAGCTCACTGCAACCTCCGCCTCCTGGGTTCAAGTGATTCTCCTGCCTTAACCTCCCGAGTAGCTGGGACTACAGATGAGTGCCACCATGCCCAGCTAATTTTTGTATTTTTAGTAGAGATGGGGTTTCACCATGTTGGCCAGGATGGTCTCGATCTTCTGACCTCGTGATCCACCTGCCCCAGCCTCCCAAAGTGCTGGGATTACAGGCATGAGCCACCATGCCCAGTTGTATATTTAACTTTTTAAGAAACTGACAACCTGTTTTCCATTTTCAATTCCTAGCAGCAGCTGAGAGTTCCAGTTGCTCCACACCCTTGCTGAGATTTGGTCTGGTCAGTCTTTTTAATGTTAGCTATTCTAACAGGTGTACACTATCATCACATTGTGATTTTAATTCGAAGTTCTCTAATTACTGATGATATTGAACTTATTATGTGGATATAGTTTGTTTGCTTTTATTAGCAAAGTGTCTATTAAAATCTTTCGCCTATTTTTTACTGAGCTGTTTTCTTATTATTGAGTTTTGAGACTTCTGTATATATTTAGGTACAAGTCTTTTTTTTTTTCAGATAAATGACTTGCAAGTATTTTTTTTTCTCAGTATGTACCTTGTGTTTTCATTCTCTTAACAGTGTTTTTCAAAGAGATGTTCGTAATTTGGATGAAATCCAATATACTCATTTTTCATTTTATAGATCATGGTTTTCTCTCTCTCTCACTCTCTCGTAGTCTAAGAGGTCTTTTCTGAATCCGAGGTCATAAAGATATTGTACGTTATTTAATTCTAGATATTTTGTAGTTTTGCATTTTACATTTAGGTCTATGATTCATCTTGAGATAATTTGTCCATCAGCTACAAGGTGTGAATTGAAATATAAATTTTGCATGTGGATATCCAGTTGTTCTGACACTATTGAGAAGTCCTTTCTTTCTTCACTGAATTCCCTCTGTACCTGTGTTGAAAATCAGTTGACCATATCTATCTGGGGTTATTTCTGGACTCTGTTATGTTTCACTATTTTGTCTCTATCTTGATGATGCCATCCCACATTCTCCTTATTACTGTAGCTCCATGATAAATCTTGAAGTCAGGTAGTGTAAGTCTTTGTGAATGTTTTCCAGAGGGCTTTCGGCTACTCAAGATTTTTCCATTTTCATATGAAATTTAGAATCAGTTTGTCTGTCTTGACAAAAAGCCTGCTGAGATTTTGATTAGGTTTGCATTGAATTGGTTGCATTGTACATTGATTTGGGGAGAAATGGCATCTCAACAATACCAAGTCTTCCAATCTATGAATACACCATAGCCCATTTATTTAGGTTCTCTTTAACTTGTCTCAGCAATGTTTTATAGCTTTCAGTGTATGTATCTTGAACATTTATTTGCACATACATTTTATGTTTTGATGCTATTATGAATTGTAGTTTTTAAATTTTTCTGATTTTTTATTGCTAATGTATAAAAATTGATTTTTGCACAGTGATTTTGAACTCACAACTTTGCTAAGCTCACTTATTAGTTGTAGTAGATTTTTCTTGTAGATTTTACTGAATTTTCTACAGAGACAATCATGTCATCTGAATAAATACAGATTCGTGTTATCTAAATAAAGACACCAATATGAGTGTCTCTTATTTCTTGTTCATGCCTTAATGTACTGGCTGGACCTTCCAGTAAAGTATTGAATAAAATGGTGAGAGTGGGCATTTTGCCTTACGATTTTGGTGGAAAATCATTCAGTCTTTAATCATTAAGTAAACTATTAGTTGCTGTTTATCAGGGTAAGAATGTTTCTGTTCCTAGTTTACTGAGTGTTTATGTCAGAAATAGATGTTGGCAATCTGAAAGAGCATAACAAGGAAAAAACTCAATGGTAAAAGTGAGTATACAGGCAAATTTGGAATACTCTAATACTGTCATTGTAGTGTGTAAATCACTTATATCTTTCATATAAAGATTAAAAGACAAAACTATTAAAGACAATCATAACTGCAATAATGGGTAGATAGGCAATATAAAAAGATATAAATGGAGACATTATAAAGTTAAAATGTGGGAGGGGAATGGTGTTAAATTGTAGAGTTTGTTTTTGTTTCTTTTCTTGGCAATCAAAATTATCAGTTTAAAATAACTTGTAACTATAAGATGGTTTTTGTAAGCCTCATAGTAACCATAAAGCAAAGACCTATAATAGATACACTAAAAATAAATAGCACAGAATCAGAAAATATTACTACAGAGAATAACCACAAAGGAAGATGGTAAGAGAAAAAAAAAAGGAGAAAGGCTTTAAAAAGCAATCAGAAAACAAATAACAAAATGGAAGTAATAAATCCTTATCTACCAATAATAACTTAGAAGGTAAACAGATTAAATTCTCCAATTAAAAGACATAGAGTGACTGAATAAAAAAGAAACCCAACTATATGCTGCGTACAGGAAACTCATGGCAACTATAAAGACAGGCATAGACTGAAAGTAAAGGGACAGAAGAAATTTAAACGGAAATCAAAAAAGTGTAGGAGTGGCTCTACTTATGTTAGATAAAATAGACTTTAAATCAACAACAGTAAAAAAAAGACAAGGCCATTATATAATGATATGGGGTCAACACAGCAAGAGGACGTATCAATTGTAAATATATATTCACCCAACACTAAAGCACCCAAATATACAAGCAACTATTAATAGACTTAAAGGGAGAGATCAGCTGCAATATAATAGTAGGAGACTTCAGCACCCCACTTTCCACAATGGACAGGTTGTTCAGACAGAAAATCAATGAAGAAACATCTGGGTTAAACCGCCCTCTAGACAAATGGACATAACAGACATCTATGGAGTATTCCATTCAACAGCTACAGAATACATATTCTTTTCCACAGCACATAGAATCTTTTCCAGGATAGACCATATATTAGGTCACAAAACAAGTCTTAACAAATTAAAAAGTCAAAATGATATCAAGTATTTTTTCTGACCACAATGGAATAACACTAGAAATCAATACCGGAAAGAATATTGGAAACTCTACAAATACATGGAAATTAAAGGACACACTACTGAATAACAAACGGGTCAATGAAGAAATTTAAAAGAAACTTTAAAAATTCTTTGAAACAAATGAAAGTGGAAATACAGCATACCCAAACCTATGAGATACAGCATTCTAAGCAGGAAGTTAATAGCCGTGAACATCTACTTCGAAAAAGTGAAACGATCTCAAGTAAAGTTAAGATGTAACCTAATGTTACATCTTAACAAATTAGAAAGCAAGAACAAACTAAATCCAAAATTAGTAGAAGAAAAGAAATAATAAAGATCAGATCAGAAATAAAATGGAGAATTTTTAAAAATATGAAAGATCAACAAAATGATGAGTCGTTTTATTTTAAAAGATAAAATTAATAAACCTTGGCTAGACTAAGATGAAAGAGAGAAGGTTAAAATAAATCAGAGGTGAAAAATGAGATATTAAAACAGATACCACAGAAATACAAAGGATCATGAGACTGTTATGGACAGCTATAAGCCAACAAATTGAAATATTTACAAGAAATAAATTCTGAACATATAGAGTCTAATAAGATGGAATCATAAAGAAACAGAAAGCCTGGATATACTAATAATGAGTAATGAGATTGATACAGTAATAAAAAGTCTCCCATCAGAGAAAACCCCGGCTTCACTGCTGATTTTTATTTTATTTTTTATAAACAGGGTCTTGCTCTGTCACCCAGGCTGGAGTGCAGTGGTGCAACCACAGCTCACTGCAGCCTCAGCCTCCTGGGCTCAGCTGATCCTCAAACCTTAGCCTCCTGGGTAGCTGGGACTACAGACAAACGGCACCATGCCTGGCTAATTTTTTGTATTTTTAGTACAGATGGGGTTTCGTCATGTTGCTCAGGCTGGTCTCAAACTCCTGGCCTCAAGTGATCTGCCCACCTTGGCCTCCCAAAGTGCTGGGATTACAGGCATGAGCCATCATGCCTGGTCTGTATTCTACTAAACATTTAAAAAAGAACTAATGTCAATTTTTTTCAAACTCTTCCAAAAAATTGAGAAGGAAGGAATACTTGAAACTCATTATACTAGGTCAGCATTTCCCTGATACCAAAACCACACAAAAATACAACAAAAGAAGAAAACTACAGGCCAGGATCCCTGTTGAACAAAGATGCAAAAATTCACAACACAATACTAGCAAACCGAATTCAATGACACATTAAAAAGAGCATTCACCATGATCAAGTGGGCTTCATCCCAAAGATGCAGGGACAATTCAACATGTGCAGCCTGGGTGCAGTAGCTCATGCCTGTAATCCCAGCACTTTAGGAGGCCAAGTTGGGCAGATAACTTGAGCCCAGGCATTTGAGACCAGCCTGGGCAACACAGTGAAACCTCATCTTTAAAAAAAAAAAAAAAATTATCCAGTCATGGTGGCATGTGCCTGTGGTCCTAGCTACTCCAGAGGCTGAGGTGGGAGGATCACCTGGCCACCTGAGCCTGGTGAGGTGAAGGTTGTAGTGAGCCGTGATTGCACCACTGCACTCTAGCCTGAGTGACAAAGTGAGACCCTGTCTCAAAAAAAAAAAAAAAAAAAAAAATGTAACTGTGTTATAATGTGGTTGAAGAAAACCATTAACACCACATTGTATTATAAATAGGGGGAGAGGCCAGGTGCGGTGGCTCAAGCCTGTAATCCCAGCACTTTGGGAGGCCGAGACGGGCGGATCACGAGGTCAGGAGATCGAGACCATCCTGGCTAACCCGGTGAAACCCCGTCTCTACTAAAAAATACAAAAAAAAAACAAACTAGCCGGGTGAGGCAGCAGGCACCTGTAGTCCCAGCTACTCAGGAGGCTGAGGCAGGAGAATGGCGTGAACCCGGGAGGCGGAGCTTGCAGTGAGCTGAGATCCGGCCACTGCACTCCAGCCTGGGCGACAGAGCGAGACTCCGTCTCAAAATAAATAAATAAATAAATAAATAAATAAATAAATAAATAAATAAATAGGGGAAGAGTAAGGATACAAAAAGGAGGTGAGATTTCTACACTTCCCTCACACAGGTACAGCTGCTCTGGGAAAACAGTTTGGCAATTTCTTAAAATTTTAAACATACAGTTATTATATAATTAACAATTGTACCCCCAACATGTATTGCATGGAAATGAAAACTTACGTTTGCACAAAAACATGCACATAAATGCTTGTGTCAACTTTCTTCGTATTAGTAATAGCCAAAACTTGGAAACACAGCCCTACAATAGCGAATAGTGAAATAATGTGTGGTACATCCATGCCAAGAAACACCACTGAGCAACAAAAAGGAAAAATCAATGCATGCGATAGTTTAGACAGATCTCAAAAGTCATCACACCGACTGAGAAAACCAACTTCAAGTCACATACATCAGGTAAGATTCTCGAAGTGACAAAATGGTAGAGAGGGGAAAAGTCAGTGGTTGCAGGGTGAGGAGTACTGGGGGTGAAATGGGTGGCGTCTCTGAAGGGTGGCACAGCGGAGATGCCCATGGTGATGGAGGGTCTGCGTCTTGATCTTGGAGAGGTCGTGGAATCTGCACGGACAATGAACAGTACGGAACTCGGGGCACATGACGAGCAGTCTCTTGACTTCGGTATGAGCTGCAGTCACGGGTGCTGTCACTGTTGGGAAGACCCTGCTGTACCACATGTGAAACTTCCTGTGAACTATGGTTGCTGCAAAATAAAAAGCTAAAAAGTGTTAAAAAAAAAAAAAAAGCCTTTCTGATGTAAAACAGAGCCAGTGAAATGCCCATCCTACTTCAGCGGGCACAAGCCTGGTGTGCAGATATTGCCGCTGCGAGTGTGATGTTCCTCTTGAGGGTAAAGGAAAGTTCTAGTTACTGTGCAGTTTGAGAGATGTTGCTTTGAGGAGAATAATTGTACTATGATAAAATATAGACCAGCACCATAATTCCAACACATTACATAAGCGCACGTGGTAGCTACTGTATGTCTCTGTGCTTTCTGGAGTGGAGTTCTGATTTTCACCCTGCCCACGCAACCCTCGAATTTCTTTTAATCAACAATGAAGATCTTTAACAAGACACTGGGCTTTCTTCAATAGTTTAAGGTTTCTTAGTTATCCTGCATCTTTTCTTTTGTATTTTCTTTTCAGTATGATCCAATTTTGCAAAAAGAAAAAAGAAAAGCCTTTCCACATTTATGACTATGATTATTGTGCTATCTTTTCATATTGATGAGGCTGATAAAGATAGAAGAATTTAAAAAGACTCTTATATCAAAGACTGGGGACCTCCTGTGTAAAAGTTCCTTTGTCCTATAGCATTTTCTCTTCCATATGCTCATCAACACAGATGATATCTTCATGCCCAAGGACAGAAAAATCTTGCATATTCCTTTTTTCAAGTCCTCTTTAGTTTCTTCTGTATCACCTAAGTAACAATGGACGTGTATATCCTTACGTTGTCTCTGCTTTCACTAAATTCGTGATGAAAATACCAACCTCTGCAGGGTGCACTGAAGTTTGGCTGCTCTTTCTTTTTTCTTTCTTGGGCTGTGAACTGTGGGTTTATGACACAAAGTTCCCCCACACTTGTTGATCCACCCTTCCCCTACGGCTTGATTCAGCTTCATTCTAAGCCCAACTCAGGTGGTTTATCTTTCCCAGCTTCCAAAATTATTTCCAAATATTTCAGAATAAGTGGACTTTTCTTGTAATTTTTTTTCTGAAAAAATTTGCTTTAGATATTTTACTAATGAAGCATTAACTTTGCAAACTAAGATCTGCAGAATGATGGCAAAACCATAGTTGCTTATTCAAAAAAAGTAGTCTTTAAAACGACATTACGTATGAAAAAAATATCAATAAAGACGGAGACAAGAGATTTTGCAAAGCCATTTTATTTGGGTGGACACACTTTGATATAGAAGTTTGCAACATGGAAATTTATGTAATAAGGATAAAAGGATCACTAACAAGGAAATATGCAGACTTCCTTGTGGGCGATTGGAAAGGTGGTGGGTAGACAGGACAGCAGCCACTTCAACTTGTCATCCCTGAAGACCTGGGGGAGTGGAGACAAAGAGCTAGAATCTCACTGTGCTCAAAGAGATATCCGATGGTGGGAGAAGGAAACTGTAGCCACAAAATACCGTATATGACTGAATTTCTGAGGGTTTGGGGAGTGAGGAGATGAAGAGTTTTGTAAATCTTTAGAGTGAGGAGCAAAAGTTGGCTGGATAATGTTTTCTGGGCAGCAATGTGGCTCTGGAGGTTGACTTCCTGGGTGTCCAGGTCCACTGGTCATGCTGGCATTTGATTCTGGATGGTGGAACGTCAGCAGTAGCCCTGAGGGTCATGTTGGATCACCTGTAGGATTAGGAGGGACAGCAGTTCCTCCCAAAGGTTGGAAATGTCTTGCAGTGTTTCATTTCCCACCTTGCTTTGATCGGCACACACTCAAAGCCCACAGAGAGTTCAGTTATTTGAAGAATGGAGTGGCTAATAAGCCACGTTATTCATTCAACAGAAGAGGGGGAGGCTTCTGCAAAAGAGTCGCCTAGTCCCCTCAGCTTTCTCTGATGCAAGCAACGAAAACAAGGTTGATTTGATCCTAGAGTGTGATATGAGCTCTTACAGCTCAACTCCAGGACCTTAATATGCCCTTTTCGTAACACAAACACCAGAAGCTCTGGAGGTGTCAAGACTGAATTGCATCGCTGGCCTTGTAAACCCCAAATCCGTAAAGCAATATCGCACGTCACACCAGCTAGAAAGAATGATTACAAAATAATGTGCAGCCAGAATAAGCTCAGTAGGAAAGATGTTTCTTGATATAGGAAGACAGTAATGTCTGATTTGAAATATTTTCATGATTTTAAAAACGTTTAATTTTCTAATTAACTTTAAATCATACTACGGCTATGTAAATTTGAACAAGTTTATATTCATATTGGCAATAGGAAGTGGAATGGAGTGAATTGATAATGCACTGTAGACTGGATAAAATTAAGACAAAGTTCTTACCCTTTTTGAACTCATAACCTAGGGAAGCAGGCAAGAAAGTAAACAAGAGATTAATTATTAAAACCTGATAAATACTCTAATAAAGGTGTGGATGAGATACGGTTTGGAGAAGATAAAGCAATATTCCAATGGTCATCTACTGGCAATATGTGAAGCTTGATCTTCTTCTTCTTCTTCTTCTCCTTCTCCTTCTCCTTCTTCTTCTTCTTGTTTTTGGAGACAGGGCTTTGCTCTGTCATTCCAGGCACCGCAGCCTTCCACTCCTGGGCTCAAGGAATCATCTTGGACTTTTTATACAGAGGGAGATTCCCCAATGAAGCTTAAGCACCAGGGTTCTTTGTTAGATTTGAGAGTGGCCCTAGGCATTCCGTACTCATACTTTTGTATTCTGTTTCTCAGAGAGGGCCCCCATATTGTAAAGTGTTTGGTCCCACAAACCTGGTCCTCTCCCTGCCACCAAGCAACTCCCACAGTCCTCTCTAGAGGGGCCAGAGCCCAGCATTCAGCTGGCTTTCCTCAGTTTTGCTTCTTAGTGAATTGGAATATCTATTATACTTGTGGGTACAGGAAAGCCCGGGTGAATGAGTGTGTGTGGTGTGTGTTGCACATGTGCTCTATGTGTTGCATTGTTTTGTGTGTTGTGTGTTGTGTGTTGTGTCTATGTGTTCTGTGCTTGTGTTGCGTGTTCTGTGTATGTTGTATGTTGTGTGTTGCATGTGTGATATGCATATGTGTTTTTTGTGTTGTGCATGTTGTGTGTACTTTATGCATGTTGTGTGTGCTTGTGGTGTGTATTGTGTGGGTGTGTTGGGTTGTGTGCGTGGTGTGTGTGGTGTGTGCTTGTGCGTTCTGTGTGTCATGCATGCATGTATCCTGTGTGTGTGTTTGTATGTTGTGTGCTGTGTGTGTTGTGTGTGTGTGTATGGTGGGGAATATGGGGTCTTTGTGAGGACCCACTTCCCCTATTTCCTGGCTTGACACAGGGATGGCTCCTCTGGGCACTGCTCACCAGGTGGGCAGCTGTGCAGGCCCCAGGCACTGCAGGTTGTGATGTGGGTCGTGAGGCACCCCCCAGTTCCTGTGCCATGTGTTCCCTGGCCAGAACTGACTGGGACGCTGCTTGGGACCCTGGTGCCCGAGGTGCGAAGTTCACGTGCTTGCTAGCATGGGGCTGTGTGAGAGAAATCGCGGAGCCCACATGCGATCCTACGCGGTCTCATCGCCACGGAGAAAAAGCAAAGCAGACGAAACTGAGTTTAGTGACACATCCTGTTTAGCCCAGTATATCTAAAACATTATCACCTCAATATACAGTCAATGCCAAAAACTGACTCATGAGATATTTTATGTTCTCCTCTTTGACTCTCAACATGCATTTTAGAGTCACAGAACATCTGGGGTCAGACTGGCCACATTTCCAGGGCTTGTCAGCAGCGTGTGGCCAGTGGCTGTGGAGCTGGACAGTGCTAGGCACAGAGGAGGGGGCGGGAACTGCAAATCCAGGCAGGAACTGCAAACCCATCTCCACCTGCTCCCAGCCCTGGGGACGGCCAGCCCTGTGTTCTGTGTCATGCATGCATGTATCCTGTGTGTGTGAATGCATACTGTGTGCTGTGTTGTGTGTGTGTGTGTGGTGGAAATATGGGGTCTTTGTGAGGACCCAGCAGTGTGTGCGGCAGGTGACCGTGGACCTCACTGGACAGTCACTGGGCTGACTCAGACCCCTTTTTCAAGGAGCACATCTGTGTCCTAACTGTCCCTCCTTTTGTAGAAAAGACAGCGTAAACTCTGGCGTTGTTGGGAAGGTGTATCAGTCAATCAAACCGAGCCACAGATGTCAGTTGATGAGACTGTGCAGCTCCTTGAATGTTTATCTCCTTCTAAAACATCCTCTGTGAAAATATGAAAAGTTCAGAAAAGAACAGAAAAATAAATTGTGCATGCTCCCATGATCCCAAATGACCACTGTTGTTAATATTTGGTTGGAGTTGGTATTTCCTTTCCATCCTCTCCTAACTGCACAGCATTTGGAGTCCAGCCTGTCCTGTGGGACAACAGACACTTCTGCTTTGGCCCGTGTGTAAGAAGAAATTTGGTCTCAGCCCAAAGAGAGGTCTGGCCTTTGTCCCCAGTTCCTGGGAGATAACCTCTAAGGCCTTGGGACTTCCCAGGTGACAGGACTGTCTTTGTCACTCGTGGTGGGTCCTGATGGTTTCTACTGATGGGGTGACTCATGGTGGGCCCCCAGTGCTATGCTAATGACTCAGGATGGGAACAAGCCAGGACAGAAAGACCGTTAGAGGGCTGGGGATTTGAATCATACATCAGTCCAAACTCCTGACCTTCTGAGGAGGGCACAGGGCTGGAGCTGGAGTTCAACCACATGGGCAGCGCTCCCCCAGGCACGCCTCTGTCATGCAGCCTCACCACGAACTCTGGACACGGAGGCTCAGGGGTGCCTTCCTGGTTGGCAGTACACACGGCTGTGTTGTGGGGTGACGTGCCCCGCGGGGTGACACACTCTGAGGACACAGAAGCTTCACATTTGGGACCTTCCCAGACCTCGCTCTGTGTGTCTTCATGGGCTAGTTCTAGCCTTCGTGCTTTTGTTAGAGTGAAAGTGTGACCGTACATGTGGCACCTCTCTGAGTTCTGTAAGTCACTCTAACGACTTACAGTCTAGTCTGGGACCCCCGAATTTGTGGCCTCTCTCTGAAGCGAGGGCAGTCTCATAGGCACTGTTCCCACAGGCACGGTTTGCAGCCCCCTCCCCTGGAGGGGATTCTGCTGCCCGGCCCCACCTGCTAGCTGGGGTGCGAGAGAAAGTTACAGGCTCTTGTGAAGACCGGCTCTGGTGTCCACAATGGGGAGAATCGAATCCACTTTCTCCGTGGCCCTCACCATGCTGTGAGCGGACAGGCCCAGGTGTCATCACCTCTGCTTTGTAAATTCACAGAAGAAGTAAGTGGCTTGGCCAAGGTCACACCGAGGTGGGGGAGGATGAGGTTCTTGTGTTAGGGGAGCCAGGCTGCTCTGCTCCTAAAGGAAGCCTGTGCTCCGGCCAAGAGTATCCGAAACGCACACTGGCAGCACATGTTTTCTCTTTCACAGATTGCGTTTCTGACTTGTTTTTGTTCTTCCTTGCTGAAGCCTGTTGTGCTTTTACAATGGCAGAAACTACTCGATACCCCTCATTGCAGGGGAACAATACCGTTTCACAATGGGGCTATACAGTACCTGACAGATTATGTAATAATTTTCATTGTCCTCACTTGTCTAAGAATAAAAACATTTTCTTCTGAAAGTGAGGCGGCGTACACTATAATCTGATCTTTTGATGAAGCAAAGAAAAGCTGATTTATTTTTAGATAATGAACTTGCTGATAAGCCTTAATTTGGACCCAGCATGTTTGATTCCGCCCTGAGGCAGTGCAGCCCCTTCCCCCTTCCAAGGGTCCATAGGGACTGATGTTGCCTGTGGGCGCCGCACCCTCCTGAGCCCACCCACGAGGTTGCTTTGAGTCTCACGAGGAACAGTAAAGTCAGAACATTTACTGGGGCTCAGAACTCTCCCTTCCCTCCCATGATGATTTCAAGAGTGTTTTTTTTTTTTTTCTTGTTTCTAGGTTTCAAGCAAATAGATTTTTAGAAATGATTCTTGATCTTTTGCTTTCATAGAGTGATTTGAGATATTAAATATGGGTGCTTAGAATAAAGGCCACCAGGAGCCGGGGGTCCCTCTGCTGTGGAGGGTCTGTCTTCCCCATCACACGGGGATGGTTTTCCTCCAGATAGCGGGTGGGAAGTGGACAAAGCGCCATTTATATCTTTGGGTTAACAGATATATCTAAATAGAAAGAACGACCTGGACAAGTGGACCAAATACGGGACCAGGGTGGGAGGGGAATGGTGGCTCCAAGCGCTGCTTGGCAAAGATTCTCCTGGCCATGGGACGTTGGTGGCATTGTGGAAGGGAGCGGGCAAGGCCATGCGGCCACAGCTGGGAGGTGGGGGCACAGCCTTTTATCTGGCCCGTGGAAAGCAGCCTGCTTCATGCTGTGTGCAAGCAGCACTTAGTCCACCCTTTTGCATGAAAAAGCAAACCAGTGTCCATGCAGTGCTGGCTACGTGCCCGGGACTTGGTGAGATGTGCGTGATGCATGGGGCACACCCGGGTGTGCAGGTGAGGGCAAGATTGCCAAAATCCTGCAAGCGAGCCAAGGTCATCCACTGGGAGAGAGGATGGGAAAGAGGCTGTTGCGACAGAATAACGGCCCCCAAAGACATCTGCATCCGAATCCCCAGGGCTGGTGAACATGTCAGTCACCTTACAACTGTGACTGAGGGGCAGGGCCTTAATGGGAGATTATCCTGGATCCTCCAGGTGGCACCAACCTAATCACGTGGGTCCTTAAAAGTGGAGAGCCCCTTCTGGCGGCGCTTCGAGGGATGTGACTGTGGAAGAAATGCAGAGAGATGCAGCAATGGTGGCTTCGGAGACAAGGAAGGGGCCGAAAGCAGCGAATGAAGCTGTAGATGCTGAAAATGGCACAGAATGAATTATGCCCTAGAGTGCCCAGAAGGAAATACAGCCCCGCAGGCACCTTGATTTTAGCACCGTGGACCCTGGGTTGGACTCAGGACTGCGGAACTGTAAGGTACACCTCTGTGCTGTGGTTGTGCCGTTAAGTTTGTGATTTGCTGTTACCCCAGCAGGAAGCTGAGGCAGTGGCGTGGAAGGTTTGAGGAGAGAGGAGCCCACATGGGACCTCCCTCCAGGACCTCCCTCCAGAGTGCCAGGTGTGACCTTGGGAGCTCGTGAGAGATGCAGTGACCCGTGCCTCCCCTGATGGTCTCAGTCAATGCTGCATGCTAACAGTGTGCTCAGGTGCTTGCCCTCTCAGGTCTAGGAGAGTAGAGCCTGAGGACCACTGGTGGCCCTAGGTGCCCATGAGGACATGGCTGTGAATTTAAAATGCAACTGATCTCAGCAGCTGCATGTTCCGTTTCCCAGGGCTGCTGCGTGGGTGCAGGCGCGGCCGGATGGGGAGCTTGGCTGAACCTGGGCTGTAGGTTAGCCAGTCAAGTGTGATGCTGGGAGGTGGGGTGAGGGTGATGGGTGCATGTCAGGACATTCTAATAAAAGGAACAGGAAAATAACCTGGGTGCAGAGGAGAGGAGGCCACAGCGTGGGCGAGGAACCTGGGAGGAGGTAGGTCCTACAGAGAGGAGCTGTGGGTGGCCAGGGCTGCAGGGCAGAGGGCATGTACAATGGAAATTATGGGGAAGTTGAGGTTATTGGTTATGACAAGGTCAAGAGCCAGAACCAGCTCCCTGTTTGAGTTTAAGGGGAAGACCGGCTTCCTTTATTGCAGAAACTTCCTGAGGGCACGATTAAGTCTGACCCCAATGCTGAGATCAAGGATGTCGCCACTTAAACGTGTGGGCAACTGTGTCGGATTGTGTAGCCTCTAACTGGTCCCTTGTGGTTTAATTTAATTCTATCCACGAAATAATACCTTGAAGTATGATCATACCCGGCCGGGCGCTGTGGCTCAAGCCTGTAATCCCAGCACTTTGGGAGGCCGAGACGGGCAGATCACGAGGTCAGGAGATCGAGACCATCCTGGCTAACCCGGTGAAACCCCGTCTCTAGTAAAAAAATACAAAAAAATAGCCGGGCGAGGTGGCGAGCATCTGTAGTCCCAGCTACTCGGGAGGCTGAGGCAGGAGAATGGCGTAAACC